>NW_009258961.1:1385289-1446017 GCF_000687185.1 Egretta garzetta | reverse complement strand
CCCTCCTTATTTTGGCTTCATATTTGTTTCTGCCTCCTCATTTAAGCAACTTCACCTTGCTTACAGTAGATGGTTTCCACAAGCATACTCTCCTTGCTGTTCAGGTCCTTCCTACTGTTATTTCTGGCTAATGGAGGGAGCTGAACAGCAAGGAGGAGAGTATGCTCTGACTGAGCTGTCATTTCTTTCATATATAATATCTTTGAGGACCAGAAAATACTTAAAGAGACTCAAAATTTTATGATTTCATATCTCCATCATATTTATGACTGTGTGTTCAGAGAATTATTCTGTTTCTTGAAAAATTATCCTATTGTATTTTTCTTCACATTGATTAGCCATCAGGGCCTACAGATCGTGAGATAAAAGCTCAGATTGCCTTCATTCCACAGACACCAGCTTTAAACCTACATTACCTTACAAGTAATGGTGTAGTAACTTCAAAACTGTTCACCTGAAACTTCATGGCAAACTTTATGTTTTGGCAACATTGTTCAGAAAGTACTGGGAATGGTTTGAAATCCTGTTGTCTCTTAATTTCAAAACTCAATCCAATCCTGCAGTGTAAAATATTAGTATCTTTTCTTTTCAATGACAGCCTTGTTGCCTTTATTTCTCTCCAGTAACTGCTGCAATAGCACTGTGTGTTTGTGTGTGATGATGGTGACTTGTGCAGTGACCTCCTACAGGAAGGTGGGGTCGCACTGGGAGGTGGAGAGGGAAGAAAGCAATATGATGTATATGTGACTTCCTCATTGAAATACTGGTCCCAAAATGTCATCTGCCCACACCACAGCATGTGTCAGCTTGCTCCATTCATGTTCCCAGTGTCTCAGTGCAGCTATTTCCACACCATGTTCTGAAACATTTAAAACTAACTCATGATTGCGTGTGAGTTAGACTAAAACCCACCCACCCTGCATATATTTTTTGCATGACTTCATGATCCACATAATGTTTCTTCTGATATTAACTTGTATTTGTTTCTAGAAGGCTTTGATTCTGTACTTCTTCAGGTTTCTCTCCCCAAGGAGCTCCTTTTCCACCACCAAATTGACAGGTGGTTGAAAGTTTCTGTGTGTGGCTTGGCATCTATTAAGCTCTTCTTTCCTCATCGTCTTCCTTCTCTTTCTTTTACTCTATCCTCTCTCACTAGCTCTAAACCCAGGTGCTCTTGATCTTATTCTTGCTGTCTTCATCTTTTCCAGATATCCTTGCCATGAAATACCTGTTCTAAACACTAGGCAATGTGGAAACTCAGTTCATAAGCCCAAAAAACTATACTGCTGTCAGATACTTCAGTTAATGCGGTAGATACCATATGTATCTGCATTTCTCCTTAACTGTCTTCCCTCAGAAATCAGCACATCCTGCCCTAGTTGCAAACTTTATCTTTTACTAAGTCTTAAGACATACAGTCTTTCACATTTTACAACCCACCAGGTCGAAGTAAAAGAGGATGAACACAATATGAAGCAATCAAGGGCCTGTGAAGAGGGCCCTCATCACACCCAGTCAGACCCCCGGTGTAATCCAATTAAATTGAACAGTTTGCAGGAAAACTCAGAGGATTAAACACACTTACCCAAGCAAACCCTCTTCTTACCTCTTGAGGGGTATAGCTCTGAAAACATGCATCTCATTAAGTCGTGTTAGACTTCCTAAAATGGCAATTAAGGCTAAAAGGTTAGAGAAAGATAATAAAACATGATAGGGATTCGGCAAACTCCATCTCCCTACATCTCCCTCTTCCCCCCAGCCAGTGCCAGCTGTTTTCTAATTAACCCAATGGTAGCAAGGTGTCCACAAGAGGATATCTCCTGATTAGCCAAAGAACTCTAATTTGCTCAGTGCTATTAGGACTGTGCCTCCAAAGCTCCCTGCTCTACGAAAGTCTTCAGACATCGTCAAAGTTATGTCTATGCAATATGCAACTGCAGTAGCTGTATATAAGCAAAGCCGCACAAATTCAGCCAAAGCGATCAGCTCACGCTAAGCATTGATAATTATGCAACTGAGACCAAGATGATGCAGTGCAATGATCAATACTCTTATTTCCACCTTTTCCTCAGTTTGTATCCTCTCTTCTCACCTCCAAACAGTGTTTTTAATTCCTTTTCCAACACTGGAGTGTCAGTCAGACTCTGTCCTTAGGGAGCGGTGTACAGCTGCAGCCCCAGGGTGTCTGGGCACAACAAGGAGCACCTCAGCAGGCTTCCATCACCCACCCGCTCCCCATCCTGACCAGGATGTGTTACCAGGAAATCACTTGTAGATAAAAGTGTTCAGAGATGCAAGCATTGGTCTGTCTTTCCATCAGTTCTGGTAGGTTGGGGTTCAGACCTCGATTCATTTGGGGGAGTAATCAATGAAGGCAACAGAAGTTATCAGTGCAGAGAAACAGGGACTCCAGGAGACCCTTTAGGCAAGCCAAGGTCTGGACTGCCCACTGGAAGTACCTGTGGTGTGCCTTGAGTGGTTAGGCTCTCCACTTAAGGGTCTAAATTTAGGTGGGATGAATCAGTTTCAGAATATAGGCATTCAAGCTGATGTCTTTTAATTAAATGTCTTTAAAGACTTATGTAAATTACAGTAATCCTTTATGTGAAAGGGAGAGAAACTGATTTGCCTAGCCTTGGTATGTTAAGAAATATATCGGTGGGTCTATCAATAAGATTAATTCTGCCTTTCTTAATATTCTTTTTCTTTCTGTATGTTTCAGGTCCTAAAAGGTAATTAGATTATGCTGTAGTAGAAGAGCAATCTACAAAAATTTCTTCTTTTTATTAATAAAATATCTAAGAATATGTTAAAAATTCTGTCAGGCGGACATAGACAATTTGTCTACTGTTTAAATAGCTGACTTGAAAGAGCATTTCTGTACCCTGTCTGTGTTCTTATCTTCTAAGACACCTTCTGAAAACCTACCCTCCTTTCTCACAGCAGCTACAGAATCACAATCTTTTTACAAATAATAATAGAGCTACTTTTCTATTATAAGTTGATCTTTTTGTGTGCATTCCACTGTAGCATCCGCTGAAATTTCATATGCCACTTCTTTTTTCTTCCTCAGAAGTGCTATGACAAATCCTGACCTGATGTTTTTTCGAAGCATGTAATACCAAAGTTGGTGCATGTAAATCATCTGGGAATGACAGTGACAGAGAAGTCATTTTATGAAATGCTGAAACTTAGTCCTGCTATGAAATTTTCCTTCACTTGACAGTGTTTCGGTGGTTGGATAGTACAGTACCTCCTATAATTTCAGTATACCCACAGGCAGCTCTAGAGTGGAAAGGTTTCTGTTGCGGTACACCAGATGTTTTAAGTCAAGATTTTTTAACACTAAAACACGAAAACAGTGGAGCGATCAGTATACTGGCTTAAGTGTAAAATTAACTAGGATGTAAGAGAGAGAGATGTTGGTTTGGTTTATTTTTTTTCATTCTTAATGATATTCATTATCTACTATGTTAGGATAATTTGTTATTTTCTATTTACACACCAGTCAGAACAGAAAGCACATGGTTTGTTCTATTTTCAGTGTGCAAATCAAGCCCCTATTACTGCTAATGATAGCTACAAATTGAACATAGATGGGTCTACATATCCCTATCTTTTGTTGTTTTTTATTAATTTATTTATTTTTAAATTCTTCATGCAGTATATTAATGTCCAGATTTAAAATGCAGGTGCTCCAAGATAAAAGTTCAGTTATGATTCCTTCCAAGAAGGGAAGAGACAGGACATCATAAATTAGATTAAGAAGTTGGAGATAATTTATTTTAAGAGCTGGAACTTTTTAAAAATAAAAGACTTGATGCCAAAGGTAAGTCCAGATGTTTCTTGCAAAACTGTGCTTTATTAGTAATGAATAGGTTTTATTATGCTATTAACAGTCCATATAATTCAACTTCCTCCTGTGCAAAAAATTTATCCATTGCAGACATAATTTAATTTTTCTAATATAAAGACTAGTTTTAAGATTTTTCATACCAGTGACTTTTTTAAAAAGCTCAATTCCTTGTGTAGATTTATTTAAGGCTCACAACCAATCTGAAGAGTTGTAAAATTTTGCTTTTACCACTTCTAAATAGAAAACATTTGCAGTCTTCACAACTGACATTTAATAATCACAGTGCTATCATGTGTTTTGCCTCATTTTATTGATACTTTAAGTGAAAATTTTATTAAGAAATTAAAAACATTTAAACTAGGAATGTAAAATAAATAAGGCTATAAAAGAGGATAATAAAAGAAGAGAGGAAAGAAGTAGAGAAGCAGTTCCATAATCAACACCTATTTAAATTTAAGCAGTTATAAAATAAGTCAAAACATATGAAGAAAGCTAGTCTGAGAAATATTTCAGGAAAAATAATGGTATGCGTGCTACAGACCTAGTAAGTAAAAAGCTAAAAGATGGAACTGTAATTGTTCACTCAGTGCAAGTTTATGGAGATCAAATTTAAATACTTCCTTTATGAGTCATAAGATCAGTGGAGTTGGTAGAAGTGTTGAATTAAACTTTCGGAAGACATTTGACTTGATGTTACATGGCAATTTAATTAACAAATTAAAATTATTTTAAAGCTCTGCAAGGGATATTTTAAAGTGATTAAAGATGGCTAACTGATAGGTCTCAAAATGTCACTGTAAATTGAAATAATTCTTGTTCATCATCAAATCCTTTCAGTCAACTCCCCTAGGGACTGGTTCTTGGTACTCAGTTACACCATGTATTTATCCAAGATCTGTAAGAAGTAGTAAAATTACTACTTGTATTGTGCAAGGAAGACCCAGGGACAGGGTGAGACATAAAAAGGGAAGAGGCTAACTCCCAGATGCAGCAATTTGGGACTTATCACACAAGCAAGTAACAGCTGCAGGGCAGGATGTGCTCTGGCACTTCCCACAGTCTTGGCCCCCACAAGGCCAAGGGACCCAGAGAACTTTTTCTTTCACTGAGAGCCAAACAGCAGAAAGAGAAAATTATTTTTCCTCCTGACCTGCACAGCTAGGGTGTAAACCTACAGCTAGAAACAGGGAAAAGATACTAGAAGCTCTGGTTTAAATGAAACATGTTTGTGTTTCACAATTCTCACTTAGAAAATCCCATACCTGATCAAGACTGGAAGTGTCAGTGCCATTGAACCCAAAGCCAAAAAAATTGGCATCTGCAAGACATATCCACTTGCCAGCCCATGGGACAGGTATATGAAAAGAATAATGAAACATATAGAAGTAATTTGCCTCCATCTTTTTTATTGACATGTATGGTAATGACATACTTTGTCAATTTTTTTTTGCAATTTAGTAAGAAGGATAAAATGGAAATGTCCCAGAAAGCCTCAAGAAAATTTGAATTAGAGTGAAAACCTCAAGCTCTATTTGTTGAAAAGCAACTTACTTTAGTTCAGAGGTGGTACTTGGAGCTTTTATTTGGGTTCTGAATCACAGCCAGCTCTGTACCCATCTGTGGTACATCCTCCAGGGTCCCAGGCCTCTGATAATCTTGTGAAACCATCATGCACTTCAGGTCACCTGCTTGTCTCCCTTGTTTGTTAGAAACATGAGGCTGTACGTATCTTAAACTGTCCATTTTGCCTGTGAATTTTGCTCGTGACAAGAACATTGTTGTCACCATTTTGCAGAAGACAAACAGGGTCTGAGAGGTTTGATTCCTGGAAAGATACTGGTCTACTCTTCTACATCTCTTTGAAGGGTGGCATGTTTTTTTTTTTTTCCTTTCAGGACTTGTCTCCCCTAAAGAATAATTAGAATGAACACCTTGTTAGTGCAGCTCTGGCCTAAAAAAAAGGGAAAAGATGTATAGCTTTTCTCTATGGCAGCAGCCTACTCAGTTTTGAATGTAGACGTTTTCTAAAGAGTGCAATGGGCACATATAAGGTTTTGTGACAGAACATTACCTCTGGGTTTCTTGATTTTCTGATGTTTGCAATTACACAATTAACACAGAAATAAGGACTATGACTAAATCAGCAAAGCTCAACTCATGTGAATATCAGCACTTAAGACTAGTGTGTTAAGCATGTAGTAGTTTGTTTTCTCAGCTATACGCATAGCTTCTCAAAATTTAATCTTATGCCTAAAAAACCCACCCAACATCTTTAAAGAGAAAGCATTGTGGAATGCCATTTTTTTTTTTCAGATGCTTGTATTTGCCAGTTTTCCTGTATTCTCAACACAACCAATAATGTTCTACATCTCACAATACTTTTGCTATTATTTTAAACTAAGTCAATAAATTGCAGAAAGTTAAAGACCAAAAGAAGGCCTGATGGAAATTGCAGTTAGTAGTATCTTTGACTGTTCAAAGCCAAAGAGATATCAATTAATGTGTCTGTCATTCTTTTCCTTCTGAATTGCTACTGACATTATTTCCTTTTCAGTGTTTAAGAACTTGTCAGGGAACATGCTCACCAATAAAAAAACTTTTTGTCAGGGATGCTGTAAGAAAGACAGTTGTGACTGAAAACGTTGCAGAGAACCACTATTAGAAACACAACTGTTAGTGTAAAGGCTTTGGTTCAACTTTACAGTGTAATGAAAGATGTCTTAAATCATCCTTCATTGTCTATGGGGGCAAAGAAAGATTTTGACATCTGGAAAGCCAAACCATGTGGCTCGGCCCTGCTGTGTGCCTCCGCAGCTGGATGCTCTGCAGGGATCCGATGCCCTGGAGGCAGCGCTGCTGGCTCTCACACTGCTGTGATTTTGGGCACCGTCACTGCTGCCGACCTCTCAAAGTCAGGTTGGGGAGCACACACCATCAGCTAGTGTGAGATATACATCTGCCTTATTGAAAAGGCATGTTTTCAGTTTCAGTCCAAAACAGACCACAAAACCCATGCAATGAGCAAACTGATATAATTTGCATATGTGTCAGTCCAGAAGTGTGTATGAAATCAGTATATCTGAGAGAAAGGTATTACCTAATTAATGTATGGGCCCAATATCTTTCTTTTAGTACCAGAGCTTCATGAAGGATTTCAGGTCGACTATGAAAGCAGCTGTTTTCTTTTTCTTTCATCACTTGGAGACTGATCTTTTTCTTTTTTTCAACAGAAAACAGCTCTCAGGTGATATCTCAAAAGTTCTCAGGACTAGCACAATGCTGCTGCAGTGAAAGCTTTGCAATTGCCAACAGTGAGAGCATGGCCAGGTTAAAGCTGGCTGATTACACCTGAAAATTATGCCTGCAGCAAAGCTGGATGCAAGAAATTAATAATTTTATTGTCAGGCTTAAAGAAAAAGCACCAACAAAAAAACAGCTAATAACTTACTCTTAGGAAAGACATATATGTGCTTTGCTAGAGGGACAGACATTAAGTGTGAAATTCATCATGCAAAATTCAGTAGTCATATATATATAAAACATTATCTCTGGCCTAAGCTTAACATTTACTTAGAAGTCTTCTTAACATGTTTAACTTTGGTAGTTTACTTTTAATTTATAACTGTGTTACAGCAGCCTTCTGAACAGCACTTACAATATATTGATACATTTGTGTCAGATATAACTAGATTATAAGTAGCTTTCAAAAATGTTTAAAATCTGCCCTTTTGATGCCAGACCCTTTTGGTCTAACAAATTTAATATTACATGTCTTTTAGGAGCTTAGAATATGTACTGCATGAACATGAATTGTGACTGAGGTCACCATGTACCTTATTCTTCCCTATAAATAATGATTGCGCAGTAGATTCCTACAACAGCTCTGCAAAACTTATTAGACCCCTTTAAATTTGTTTTCTTAGATGGAAAATGAATTTGTAAAAATCTGATCTACAAAATAATATCAGAATTTACTTCTTCCAAAAGACAAAATGAAAATCTATGCTATAGTAAGGTATTTTGTAATTTAGACACTTTGATGTTGCAAGCACTTGATCAAATGAAAAACTTGCTTCTGACTTATATGAGTGGAATCACTGAGTATGCAGACAGTTTTAATTCAAACAGAATTACTTGTATGCTCAAATATTCTCAGGACTAGGTCCATCTTTTGGGAAATGGTGACCAAGCAGAGATTGCTATATGAAGACATATTTCAGCTACAAATTTAATTCTTTTAGGTTTTTTGTAATTGCTGTTTTTCTTTATAGAAAAGAAGTCCCAAAGCTCTAATAAAAACCATTAAGGATCAGTGCTTTAAAGTCTATTTAGATGGCAAATGAACACAGTCCTTTTTACTCTGAAATCAGAGATTATTTGAGATGCATTACCCAAGGGATTATTTTCTATCTTTAGCAGCTGGATATATTTTAAAGTTACGTTAATCTGTCACTAAGTGCAAATTCGCATAGTTCAGGATCAAGATGTAGAAGATGGTAACAAAATGCTGCTTAAATAGATGATCCATAGAAATACTAGTATCAACAGGCAGGTGTCACATTTGCATGCATTTCTCATACCCTGCTTGGATCTCAAATGGATAGCTGCCAAGTAGAAGAATTTGCTTTCTTTTTTACCTAAGACCTTCTTCTTGTTGGTAGTAATATATTTTCATCAGAAAACCATGAATATGTAAACCCCCTGAACAATATAAAATATGTATTTGTATAATCACTCATAGCCAGGTCATATTACTGCAATAAATTATACTGTTTGATGTAATGGTGAGAATAAAATGATGATCATAATCAACAGAGAGGCTATCGTTATTACTCTTCTCACTGTTCTGGCACCATGACCATATTATTCTCATTCCAGCCATATTTTTGTCAAGGCAGATGTTGTAAAAATCATAAACCTGATGATGCATCTTGAATTTTAGAATGAACTCCAGAGAAAAACAAGACCCATGCATGGGTTACTAAACCCAGCAGATGACCACTCTGCTTTCCCCTTTGAAAGCCAGACCATTGCTAATAACCTGATTTGCAGGTCTCAAATGCCTTAATGTTAAAAGTGTTACTGTAGTGACTGGACCGGTACCTCTCAGTGCCATGGAAGGATTGAGAACACTCCATATTCATAGATGTCTACATCACCCATGAAACCTTATAATCTTCCTTCTTTTTGATCTTTGATTAGGGTACTTCAAAAATTTTTCAGGCTGTGTTAAAAACAACTTTATTTTTACTCTTACCTATATTACTTGTTACTTTTGCTATTTATAAAAAACCTCACCAAACTGCTAACCAAAATGAGTAGTAGCATGAAGGTTAGTAGCTAACAGATACGAGAAACATAGAAAAGCCTAAGTTCGTCCCATGCTGACATTATCCACCTGAAGCTGGCATTGAGTGAGAGAAAGACAGAGACTTCGAAGAGCAGAATCATGACTCCTAGGCTTCCCGAAAGATTCATTCATACAGCTATTCTGTCTGGGTTTGCTTTACTGAGAACCAAAGGCAATTATGGTCTTGACACAAAAGCTTCTAATTACGTGAGACACATCTGGCCTTCAGTGTATTTGGCAAAAATACAGACTGAGGCTCTAACACTTCATCCATCTAATTTGGTGAAAACATTTTATATGTTAATTTTAAAGACTGATGAAATCACTGTAATTTTTAAGATACTGTGTTTCCAAATGCTTCATAATTTTAGCCCTAGTGGTTCTAATCCAGCTATGGATTAACATAAATTTAATGAAATATAGTCCTACAGGAATGTTCCAATTTGCAGATTCCCTAACTCCCTAACCATGGGGAGAGGTACTGGTCCAAAGTCTGGTCCAACCAAGCATATGGTGAAGAACTTGAATACAGCCAATTGTGAGAAACAAATATCAAAACTAGAAGTGTGGATCAACCTCTGAAAATTTTCAGTGAACAGTACATATTTGACTATCTGCATAAATTATTCCTGTTACTATAGTTGTAGATATTGGTTCAACATAAGACTGGAGCGCTGCTTTGCTAAGTGACTTATGAGCATATTGTGATAAAAACACTTCATCATAAAACCTTAAAGATCTAAATAAAATCTAACTGTGCAGTATTTACAATGCAAGCATCCAAACTTCATACACTGAGAACAGCCACACGTCCTACTGAACTAGTTTTAGATGGGTGGAACTGTATGTATGTGTAAAAAATAATTTCAGAAATTTATTACACAGAAAATAGTGTGCCCAAAAGGTAATTTCAAGGTTTTTACCAGGCACACAAAGCCTCATACCCTTCTACTTGCTACATGACTTGAATATAGATCTTATATTTATTGACGTATCCTTATCCTCTCAATCTGCATATCAAATTGCATCAGTAGATGTTATATGATCTGACTGCAAATATGGTTGCTTTAACACCTCACAAGCACAGAAAGCAAAAAGGGAGAAAATATAATCATCGCTGAACATCCAGCATTTATCCTAACTCTTATCTTGTGAACTGATAGTGTCATGAGATAACTTCTGACTGCTGTTGGTGTCTATCCTCAGGCATAATCGTATCACTAATTATTTTTCTTATTATCAATAATTGCAATTAGAATCTTTGTAATTAGAACACCATGTTTTTATAAAATAATTTGCATTTAGTTAATTTCTCATTATTTTATTTATTATCTCTCCTTTCACTCCCTCCCATGAATCACAGTGAGATGGTCTCAGAATGTGTTTTCAGAAAAGATTAACCGGTCCTTCCCTTGAAACCGGTTAAGAACCATTGGCCTACAATTAATCCAGAGCATCCTGGCTATGCCTCTATGTGAAAATAACACCAGTGAAAAAATACCAAACTCACTCTTCAACAGTGTGACACCCCATTGCTTTTCTTTTTGTCAGGATATGGCAAAAATTAGCTTTCAGAAATGAAAAAGCAACTATTGCAATTAGAGTTAAGGATAACTGCAGATAAACAGGAACGAATTAAGAACTTGCCAAGAACTCAATAGGAGTTATGTGGAAAGCAAATTATTCTACAGCTAGGAATACTGACATACCATTTGTAGTAAGCCACGAAAAGACAAGGGAACAGCTTGTTAAGATCATCTTAAGCTGCAAATTTGGATCTGGATCCAACTTTCTGAAAGAACAGGGACATTTGTCCTTAAAGGTTTAGATCAAATAAAGGAGGAATGTATACAGAACTCATTTCTGAAAGTTATTCAGCTGGTGCTGAATTGCCATGACATGTGCTGGCTATTAATATGGTGGCGTGACCCCCAGTAGCTATCTCTGGAAACCTTCTTGTTGTGCTTCGGAGTCCTCAAGGACACCGATGATTTTCTTGCATCCTGTTGATGCCATCTGTTGAGTGCAGAGGTCCACTGCGTTGCAGCTTCCAGTGCCATCTGCTTTGCACTCCTAACCTGCTTCATGTGACGTCTTGGGCAGACGGATAGCAGGCTAGCACACTGAACTGCAGTGCATGAGTATTTCTTCACTTCTTCATTCCATATGCTTTCCCGCCTCGCCAATGTGAATTGCCTCAGATGGCTACAGTTAGCTGGTGAATCCCAGCATTGACCACCAAGCAATTTAGAGCAATTATTTTAGGACAAGCCATCACTCCTGGGATTTGCTCTGTGTTGAATTGGTGTTAACTGTAGAAATTTGTGTATTTGAGAGAGGAGACCATGTTCTGACTTAGGCACTGTGCATTTCCTGCAGTGGTAGGGAGTGAACTTATGCTGGACTTGCTCTGGCTTAACAGGTAGTAATTCTTCAGCAAAAAGACAGAATACATGTAGATTTTATTTTCTATGCCTAGTCAGCATCTAAACTCCACTCAGATTCTGCTAAAAATTTTTTATACCTCCTGGCTCATGTTGTGTATTTATTCCACTTGAATTCATAAAACCCCATCAAGGTTCAGTGTCCCTATTCTTCATGCATCTCAGGTGGATGCCACTCCTTGCAGCTCTTCCCAGACTGTATACACTTTTAGCACACAGCTGAACTTTTTTCCCAGTATCCTACTGCTGCAAAGTAGTTGCTCTTCACAGTTTTTTTTACTCAAAAAGTTTTCTCATTTGATGATAGAAATTTATCTTCCACCTACACTGTGAGTTTTATTACATTTAGCAATAATGTACCATGCAAAGACTTTCAGCAACAACCCACCAGATTTCTGACTGTGCAATGCACTGGGCTTCTGGTCATCAGGAATGTAAAACAAGTAGTCACTATCTGCCCGCAAAGTAACTCCATGTTCTGTGTGCAAGAAATCAAACACGCTTTGAATTCAGTGTAGATGCGACATCAACCCACATGAAGATTGGCCTCATTTGGGACTTGCAGGCAAGAGCAGATCTGTGCACATACAGTATAGACCAGATAGGCAGCACATGTACAGATGGTTTTACGGACACTTGGATTCCTACCATTTCTTCATTAGAATATTGGCAGGTATAAACTCTTTGTATTATGGGAGAATACAGAACATACTGTCACATAAACATCCCCTGGCTCCAACTGCAAAGGATATTGAGGAAGACTTCTCAGGGCAATCTGATATTGCAATACTAAAAAATTGCTGAGATTAAATTTAGTTTTCTAAAAGTTCTGTCTGGGATAAAAGCATCACTTAAGTTCTCCCTACAGACAAAGCAGAGGAGAGGCACTTTCAGAGGATGATTCATCTCACCAGTCTTACACATTCATCTATCTCCATTTACTGTGAAGGCATCCCAGGTGGCCACCTTAGACTAGGTATCCAGATTTTAGATGGCTGAAGAAGTTTAAGAAGATGAATCCTTCTCTAAGTGGTGCTAGCCTTTGTTCAGGTCTGAGGCAAAGGATGGAGAACTAGAATCTGCCATTCAAGCAGTGGCTGAGATAAAGGGCAGAGCTTCTCCTCTTGGGGTATTTATTGTCCCAGCTCCTAGTCTGGAGCAGGTCAGAAGGTTGGGTGACTATGCAGTTGCTGTCAAAAGGTGCTATGCACCATCTCAAAGCTAAGGTTCTCTTTCACAGACACAGTGCAGCTACAGTGCCTGTGCATGTGCACTTTTTCACACAATTAATCTGAGCCCCTTCTTATGAGGTATCTAGGAAATATACTGTGACTGACTTGTGAAGTTAATCATCTTTGCCTGTGATACCTAAAAATTACCAGCTGGTATTAATTTTATTCTGCAGAGGGAGCTACATTAGACATTTTCCTCTCTCGTTTGTTTGAGTAAAAAAATCCTGCTATGAAATGTAAACCGATACATGCTGACCATCATGAAATAGCTTTCATTTCGGCTTTTGCAGTCATTCTCAGCTGTAATAGCAAGCATAACTTTTTTATCATCTGGAAATTAAGTAGATGACTTTGTGCATTTATTGCTGAAATGTCTACAAAAGCCCTATGCCATACTTTCTTGAAGAAAAATCCCATGGGAAAGTTTAAACATTCTGTGCAAAGTAAACAAACAGAAGAGATGTGGGTAAATTTTATTTTTCTCCCTCTAAGACATTTCAATGACAGTAGAAATGCCTTTATTTTGATCAAGCTTTTAGTTGTCATTCAAGGGCTTTTTGATTGAACAGGTCAAAAACCCTGTTGAGAAAAAACCGAATTTCAAGCTTTTTATAGAATCCCCCAACTTCAGATGAAAAGGCCTTCCTTAGTACATAAACCCCCCCAAACCACCAACCCTCTAAAGTGTTTGAAAAAGTATACAATTTCTACAGCTAACCCAAGAAGACTGATGACTGACAATCTTTCAAAGGTCATACGCCAGATTATATTAGAGATTCTCTTGGCATTAACTCATTGTTCTGTTTTTTTCTGAATTGGGGAACTTGAAGACACTCACTGCTTTTCTATCCCAGGCTCTTGCTTAGGAGGCTGTAGCTCCAAACTCAACCATCCAGAACCTGCCTGTGCCATCCCCTCGGTGTTAGGTACAAATCAGTGGTCTCCACAGCAGGCAGTGGCAATATGAAATGGGGGGCAATTTCAGTCTTTCTGTTCAGAGTTGTTCTTTTCAAATCCAATTCATTGGGATGTATTGCTCACTCAGATGTGAATAGATAAGCACATTTAAAGCCAGATGCCAGGCATCTGTGCCTGTGCAATCCACCTGTCTCTTCTGCAGAAACAAGGATAATGGGAAAAACTACCAGACTTAGAAGCTTTTGTGTTGGAAATGCAACCTCTGGTGAAAAGTACTGATTGAGTTGACCGATTCTCTGGCTCCAACATGTTTACTGGTACACTAAAAAATCTTACATAGTTCAGTCGCTATACAATAAAGATGTGGACAGGCTGGAGGGGGTCCAGAGAAGGGCCACCAAGATGATCAAAGGAGCCATGTCAGGGTAGGCTAGGAGAACTGGTTTTTTTCAGCCTTGAGAAAAGGAGGCTAAGAGGTGCTCTCATCACTGTTTACAGGTATTTAAAGGGTGGCTACAAAGAAGATGGAGACTCCCTTTTCACAAGGAGTCACATGGAAAAGACAAGGGGTAATGGGTACAAGTTAATCCTGAGAAGATTCTGACTGGACATGAGAGGAAAATTTTTCACAATGGGAACAGTCAACCATTAGAATAATCTCCCCAGGGGAGTGCGTGACGCCACTACACTGGACACTTTCAAGACTCAGCTGGACAGGGTGCTGGGCCATCTTGTCTAGACTGCTCTTGCCTAGAAAGGTTGGACCAGATGATCCTTTAGGTCCCTTCCAACCTGGTATTCTGTGATTCTATGATTTTATAATTCAGTCATGAGAAAGTAAGGTTGCAAGAGCCCGCAAGGAAGAGAAGCACTCACTGTTGCTGTCTTTGTGCTTGCAGGAGAGAACCTGCAAGTTCTGCTTTAGGTGAGGACTGAAAAGGTTTAGAGAGAAAAGATCCAGTGCTTGTGTCCTGCTATTGTAAAATGGGAAAGGGCATCATCATATTTGTAAATCTATTTACAAATAATTACCAGTAGTGAGGCAACTGGCTGAATATGAAATCTTGCAAATCGTACTAAAGTCAGCTTTCAAAGACCTAGTGGTTTCCACACTTACTCAGTAGGAAGGGAATTATGCAGGCGTTAGTGCAGGCTGCCTGCAGCTCAGACAGCAGCACGAGAGAGTTGGGTTGAAAAGGTGCTAGTTCCTGCCATAAATTAGATTATCCTTATTTCACATAAGTAGCTCATCTTTTTGTCTTTTTTTTTTTTTCCCTCCTGGTCAAGAAGTGCAACTCAGGGATATGGTTTGGACCAAAGGACCATAAGAGCTAGGCAGGGAGAGAGGTGAAGGCAGAAGCACCTTCTGTGATAATCCCCTCAGGAAGCAAAATGATAATGATAATGATACTGAAGGGGTGGTAAAGAACTTATAGTAGTGGAATTATCCTGTGATGGGATACAAATCTAGTGATTTCTCACAGCAGAGTGATGTTGAGGGGGGACTTCACTCTGGGGTGAATGCCCTACTCTCAGAGCAGTGCAGTGATATGCCGTGCTTCCTCCTTCAGCTGAACAATGTCTCTTATTACCAGACCTGAGTGAGAAAACGCTCACAAATCAGGAAACGCTGAGGTGAATGAGCCAAGACGTGAAATAGTTTCCAGGTCCAATTCCTTTCAATAAGAAGGGAGAGAGAAAGGAAGGTAAAGAAAAAAAGAAGTGCTGCCTGGACATCTCCTGAGGGAGACGGCAGCAACTCCCTCCACTGTGGAGGGAGAGGAGTCAGAGGAAAAGTAGAAACAGGAAAGCTGGTACAAGCTGGAAATTTGTACCATTTTGTGAGACCCAGAGTGAGAAAAAAACAATAAAACCAGTTATGCTGCCAGACCCATGACCACTGGGAGGGTGCACCTCTTCGCCACTGCCTGTAATGAAATAGCAAATGAAACCCAGTGGTGTCTATGTGCGTTGCTGTTAATAGGCGATACTCAAAAACTAAGTCCACTTGTGATTATGGGCCTCCCAGAGTTGTCGCCAATCTGTAGTATTTTCGCTCTACTCAGCCCCAAAACACAAGCACTCATTGCTTTTCTATTTCTCAAGTAACTAAAAAACCCACAGGCAAGCCAAAGCAATAATTTAGTTTATTATATGGCAAAGGTACACTAGCCACTTGGGCCCTCTCTAAGCACCAACCCTGGCAGTATTTCTCTCTTTTTTGAGAAAGAAAAGATTGCATGCAAGCTATCAAAAAACTCAGCACCATAGATCTTTGGGGAAAACAGATGTAGGAAGCCTTAATTTTCTTAAGTGCCCAGCTAAATAACCACAGATAACAGAGGCGGCGTGGCAGGTAAACATTTTCCTTGGTCAGGGATGACAGTTTTACCTTTCACACTGAACTTAGCAGCTGTTCCTGCCTTTCTGCATTCTTTCACCTGCCATGGTTCATTAAATGTGTACCCACCCCCCCCGCACACACTCTTTTTCTTCAGGCAGCACTCTCAGCCATACTTCATCCTCAGTGGAAAAAATGTGATGTGCAAGGCCAGGCTCCAGGACGAGGGCAGTTGACTACCGATCAAAATCAAACGCACAAACTGCTGCTGCATTGATTTAGCATATTTGTATATATCTATCCATCTGTTACATGCATGCTAATAATATGAAAATTCACTTTTTTTTATTAATCCATAATATACTTATAAAATAAGATTTTATAACACATTTTAAAAAGGGGAATTCGCAGCTGAAGTGTATTTGAGAGGCAGAAGTATGTTTGATATATTACACATGTAAAAGGGAGACCTATAAACCCCTCATCATTCTGGCGTAATCTCACAGCTGACTGTGCTTTGAGTAGGAGGCTTGTCTAGACCTCCTGAAGTCCTTCCCAGTCTGGGTGATCCTGGGAAACCAGATAGAAGACAGCAGATTTTTTCGTATCTTTCAATACCTTACCAATTTGGCAAGGATATTTTCTAATTTTTGCTTTTCAAATTTAGTATGTATTGCAATTACTTCTCTTTGAAGCAATCTTCACAAAGCTGAGATAACAGCTTCTCAAGTGAAAATGAACCAAACCACAATCAGCCAATCAAGTGTGTCAGCATTCTTGTCACCAAAACTGGGTGAATAGTTTTGTAAGTAATTTCAGTTTTCACCCAGGAGAATAAATTTATTTAAGGACCCTTTTGTTATATTTACAAGTAGCTCAGTCTCTTCATTGCCGCTGGGAACGTGATCAACTTTCTGTGAGCACAGTTCTCAAGTGAAGGTGTTTGAAGCTTTTAGAGCTTGGGCCTGGATCTACCTCACACAAAGCTAGGTATGTAATTAGGAGCAAAATTGATTGGGCTGCCTGGATATCAAAGGGAGAGGGAAGCAGCTCAGACCCTGAGGTAGTAATACGGACATACTTCTACCCTGACAAAAGGAGGGCGCTTCAGAATCACCAGAATGACCTCTAGGTGGGTATTTTTTAACGTAACTGTCCTGCTTTCGTCTGGGACAGAGTTAATTTTATTCCTAGTAGCTGGCATAGTGCTGTGTTTTGGATTTAGTACTAGAAGAATGTTGGTAACACACTGATGCTTTAGTTGTTGCTGAGCAGTGCTTACATTAAGTCAAGGACTTTGCAGCTTCCCCTGCTCTGCCGGGTGCACAAGAAGCTGGCAGGGGGCACAGCCAGGACAGCTGAGCTCCAACTGGCCCAAGGGCTGTTCCACACCATATGTGAGACCCCACCTGGAGTACTGTGTCCAGTTCTGGGCTCCCCAGTTCAAGAAAGATGAGGAACTCCTAGAGAGAGTTCAGAGGAGAGCAACAAGGATGATGAGGGGATTGGAGCATCTCCCCTATGAGGGAAGGCTGAGGGAGCTGGCCTTGTTCAGCCTGAAGAAAAGACTGAGAGGGAATCTCATAAATACTTAATTCTACTTTTCAGCTCTCTTTCATGAAAGTCACCAGTTGCTAGAGCCCATGAAAAAAGGAAATGAAAAATTAAATTTATAGAAAAATCAGAGAACGAGTTGCATCTAGGAGAACCTGCTTTAGCAGGGGGATTGGACTAGATGGTCTCCCAAGGTCCCTCTGCCATTCTGTGATTCTGTGATTCTGTGATGTCATGCTTGGGGGGAGTTGGCCGGAGGGGAGCGTGGGTAGTGCTGGGCATTGGTCAGTGGCTGGTGAGCAACTGTATTGTGCATCACTTGTTTTGCATATTCTGTATATTCTATTATTATTATTATTATTATTGCTATTATTATTATTAATGTTATTCTTTTCCTCTGCTGTTTTATTAAACTGTCTTTATCTCAACCCACGGGCTTTACTTTTTTCCCAATTCTCTCCTCTATCCCACTGAGGAACGGGGGGAGCGAGTGAGCAGCTGCCTAGTGTTCAGCTGCCTGTAGGGTTAAACCACAACAGTAAAACAAGTAAGAGAAAGTAGATTTTCTCTTGAACCACTCAAGTAAATTTAGAAACAAATTGTGAGTACATCATAAAATAACATTGAATTAGTATGTTCATTTCATGGACAGTTAACCTTTATGTCTCTTTAATAACTGATTGCTTTAATACTTTGTTAATATTATTAGTTTCATTAGTTTATGATCTTTTTTCTTACCTTTGGCCTTTTATTACATTAGGTCTATAAATTTTCATAGAATTGATTAGTTACAAGAAAGAAGCTGTTATGCTCTAATACTGTTCTGCCTTCCATGGAAGGGAAACATTTCTAATTTTGTTACGTATCTCTCTTCACAAGGATAATTGAAATACAGCGGTTACTAATTAAATTAGTAGAGCTATGTTAGGTCTGCCAAAATGTTATGATTTATAGTTTTGCTCCAAAAAATTGAGTAAAACTAAGCTATTTGTATAGTTAAGTTATTAATTTATAATGCTGTATCTTAATCTTTCCAATAATGTGTCATGACCTCTAAGTATCTCAGATTATGTTACTTAATCATGCAGGAACAAAGACAACTTGATGCCATAAAACATATAATATTCTAGACAAGAAAAGAGCAAAAGGGTCAGGTCAAGCATTTCATACTATATGTCCCATCAGAATGAAAAAGCGAATGAAACCCTGAAATGTCTCTGCAGGAAGCATTAGGTAATCCATCTTGTTTCTTGAATAAAGTGTGAGTTTTTTGGTATTTTGAGATGTGAATGAAATAAAAATTTCACATGGAAGTAGAGGCACACTGAGATCAGCAATCAGATTTATGTTTCAATGGTTTCTTTGCTTGTTCATTTTCGAATTTTTTCCTATCACCTCAGGGCCCTGACTGGCTTAGCTAAAATTTGTTAACTGCCTTGACTGATTTAACACTGCTACTGTCTAACACGCTCCCAAATTGCAAATGAGCCTGATCCAACACCCACTAAATTGAATGGAAACGTTCCCAGTGGCTCTGACTGATACTGGAGCAGTTCCACTGTTTGTATCATTTATTAGGGCATTTTGTTTGGCATGATTTGAGAAGTCCTTTGGTAAGACTCACACCTTTTTGTCTGCATTAGGTTTGTTTTCCAAAATTCTGTCATTACTAGAAAGCTTTAATAAAGACCTGTAGAAACTTAGCATGACTTGAAGCCTAAAAATACAATAGTCTTTAAAAGATATCTGCACTGCAGGTATAAATCTAGAACAATGTGGTAACAGATCAAATTTCAGAGCACGCTCTTTCTTATTGACCTCTTCAGCTTCAATGGACAATTTTCAAATCATCTTATATTTACAGAGTAATCGCTCAGCTTGCTGCAACAACTGGGTTCAGATTGGAATTGTGACTCATCTGTACATTGCTAGTCTGTTGCTTTATTGGTCATCACAGACTGGTTATCGCAGATACATTAAGTAAATTTCATTTCTTTTATATAAAGTAATATTTTCATGCTGCTTTTTGTACCCTGAATAACCTAGTAAACAAGAGGTTTCTTGTAATGGATTTTCTTGGCAAAACAATGTATTGTGTAAATGTACCCAGTGCAAGGTAATTTGTGCTAATGGCCAGTAACCATATTTGAAATATGGCTGGTTTAATTGCCAAAATTAAGCCAATTTCTTCCATATGTCAGTAAAGGTAGCTGCTCCAAGGAAGTGAGATTTTATGTGTATACAATTTAGAGTCTCGTCCATAAAATTTAATTTAGAATGATTTCTATACCATTACAAAGCAAAAAGCCTTACATATAAATATTAAGATGTTTTGTTAGTGGCTAATATAGTGCACAGTAGCTGGGAATATACGTGCCATGGTTAGGGAAAACTATTTCAAGTTCATGCTTGTAGAATAATGTGTTTCACTCAGCAGCAAGTCAACTCAGCTGAACAAAACTGCTTTATATGAAGCTTTACTTTTTCCTTCAGATTCAAGCAGTCATTAAGCATTTCCAGACGATATTCATGTGAAGCTTCCTTTTCTTAAATTTAAAGTTTTTTCTTATGGAGATTACTGATGTAATTTAGCATGAACTGATTCTAAAGTTAATGTGGAGAACTGGTGAGCAAAACTAAACTGATTTCATTTGCATTAGTTTTCCTTTTGTGATGCTTCACTGAGTTCAGTAGGCTCATTTCTTCCCCGTAAAAACGGGATCAAAATCAGACACAGAAATACAGTGTATATTCCATTTGCTAATATTCAGGGAATAGGTTCACAAACTATTAAACTAATTTACATAATAAGAAAAGTATAAAATATCCAGTCTTAGATGCCTGGATTTCCTTTTTTTTTAGTCTCTATAAATATACAGAATAGGGATATATTTTTAAAAATAAATTTCATAGATATTCCAGTTTATCTACACTACACCTTCTAGCATGAATGCCTACACTTAGATCATAATGTTTCCTAAAAGAACAAGTAAGAAAATAAAAAGAATGGAATTCTTTTTTTTAAGAAACAGTGTAAAGCTTTTGCTGTTCATTGAGAAACTCTATATTTACTTTCATTGGGTTAAAACAGGTTCATTCTTAGGAGCAATTAGGAGGTGCTAAACCTAAACTTACTACAGTGACTTGGGAACAAGGCCATTGCTGTCATTGGGAGTTGATTGGCAAGGACAGACAAAATGAGAAGATGCTGGAGGAAGCTGGGCTTCTCCACATTAGAAAAACATCTATTATTGTTGGGGCTGGGGAAGGGTGGTAGTTTTGTGCATAAAAAATGACCTTTCAAAATCACATACTTCTTTCTTTGAAGATGCAGTTTTCAGTCACTGTTTTAATCAGCTGTTGATCCCCATGAGAAAGGGCTTATAGGTGTCTGCACAGTTGGGCCACTTAACACAGACAGTGAATGGGACTGGAAACCTAGTCAAAAAGTATTAGGATTGCACAGTTACATAAGCAGGCTTGTAGGTAATCAAACAACCCTGTAATTTTTGGGCAAGATCACCAGATCCAAAACCACTAAGTCCATCTAGGTGTTGCCCTGAACACAAAGAGACTGCAAACAGAGCCCTAACACATAAGTGAAGGCTGTAACAGTACAGCTATAGTCATGTTGTTACCTTTTTCTTAAAAAAAAAAAAAGAAAAAAGAAAAACCCTAAGTAAAAATAGATTTAACTCATTACTATTTCTAAACTTTTGTTGTCATTGTGCAAATTTAAATTACCTCAGCATTATGAAATAGTACATGCTACATTCCCTGTCCACAAGTGTACCTCAGTATGATCTGTCACCTCATCTTTAGATCAGGATGTATGGCTCATGTTACTGATACATTTTCTTGGAAGATCATACATACCCATGGAAGATCACAACACAGGCTCTTATTTAATGAGGTGGATGCACTTCCCATTCTGAGCTGGTGTTTTTTAAGACAATTGCCATGCCTCATAATGTTACAGATCTCTCAGAAAATAGGCCAGTTAGTTTTAGTCACTATGTGAAAGTTAGCTCAGCTAAATCTTACCTTTTACAGACCAAAGTGCTGGACGGTACATACTGGCTACAGCATCTATTGCTTAATATCATATAAAATACTAATAGACTGACCTCCCATTGTGTTGCAAAGCATTGATGGTGTCCTAGCCATTTGTAACTGGGGAAGAACCAAAACAGGGTTAGATTTACTTGCTGGTTTGGGGTTCTACTCAATGATACTGCTGCTTTTGGTATTTTAGAGTGTCATGATATCGTGAGATGTAAATGAAGTCAAATGTGCTTAAAAAGTACAGACAGCTGTCCTTTTTGGAGAATGTGTGAATGGATTTCCTAGTGTGCCTAAATGCCATGAGGCTAATGAATCTTAAAGATTTCTAGTAGAATTTACATACCTAAAAAAATAGGCTTTTTGGCAAATATAGAGGTATACACATAAAACCAAAATAAAATATCTGGGTTGACTTTGTATCAAAAGCCTTCTAAAGAAGATACTTAAAACAATTTCATGATAAAATTGAAAAGGTCAAAGGATATCCGGTAATGACATTTTAAGTCTTCCCTGGTAATTTGTGACATATTGTACAAATCTTCTCCGCTGTGCTGTGCATATACACATATGTTCTGTAACATCTGGAATTAAGCAGCTTTTTCTAGGAACGTATCAGCCGGGGGATTTCTGAGAGATTGTAGTTTTGTTTCTGACTAAGTGAATAATTTCTGCTTTCCAAAGGTGAAAACCAGGAATGATATTTAGTGTTCACTAATCATTAAGTCAAATGGTCTATTATTGGAATATCTGAGATGACTATCAAAGCTGGTAGAAAACAGCCCCGCCATTAGAACTACTATTTGTACCAATTTATGGACAGATATTATTTTATGATTCTGTGTTCTTGTGATTCTATCTGCAGAAGAAGATCAGAAGCTCTGAGCTGATACTGAGATATTTGACTGATTTAAGACATCTTTCTACCTTGAGTGATAAGACCTTCCATATGAAAAACTCTTTGAGAGTGTTTGATAAAACACACTTAAATAAACATCAGGATGTTAAGGCAGAAGAGAAACTCTAAAAAGTCTCACACTATTCTGTACACTGGAGTATTTATTATCCTAAAGGACATTACTGGTTGCAGTAATGTTTTCTTGATCACAAGAGGGTTTCCTGATAATACAGAATAGATTTTTCTATTATATCACTCTATAACAAGCACTGAAGAGCAGCTAAACTGCGGTAACTTAAACCTACATCCCTGTTGTCCTGGCTGTTTCATTGCTCGTGATAGGCAGTTGTCTGATAGAGGTATGTTCAACTGGAAAGGCATTTCTCAGGCCATTGAATCCTTTCCTGTGCACCCCCAGCCCTGAATAAGACAACACTGTAATACAATCAACTCCATTTACCTTCCAAACCACAACCTCGCAACACTTCCAAATGCCTTATTATAAATCTATAAATCTGTACAGTAGGAGAGAGCAGAAGCCAGAAGCTATAATGAACCATAGGGGAACTCAAGGTCATCACCCATGTCTAAGAGGCTTTCAATACGAGAGACTTAGCTGACAGAAGTGGGTTTGGGAGAATGCATCTCCTAGAGAAGGCAAGAAAGGAGACGAGCTCTTATTGTCTGATATAACCTTCTTTCCTCAGTCTGTTAACACTAAAATTGGAAATAAGGCAAGGTGTTTTCAGAACAGGCTAGCTGTGAAAGGACACAGGGCAGTGGGCTGCGAGCAGACATCTGAGCTCCACCAGCTGGAAGCCAGTCAGAAAGGAACTGCACTGGAAAATTTATTGCTTGATGGACTGCAATTAATTAAATAGTAATGTTGTGATCCAATTAAACCTTGTCCCTTGCATTCTGTCTAGGTACACATGTGCCTGGGACAACAAATTCAAGAAAAACAGAGGAGTTGATTGCCTTCATAGAAACAACAAAAAAGCATAAACAGAAAAGATGTCAGCACTACATTTCAGCTGAAAAAGGAGTAGAAAAGGAGTATGAAGCAAGTTTTGCATAATGACTTCTCAAAGGAGCAGCAGGAGGAGCCATAAAAGCAGCTGCTGCAGCAGGCTCTTCACCTGGTGCGACTGTCCGAATACTTTAGCCTGCTTTTGAAAGCAGACAGCCAGCTCCTGTTTGCAGCATTCCTTTTATACATTTTTATGCTAATGCATTCACATTTCCTTCAGGAAATTTTTTTTTTTTTTCTTTTCCCATTATCAGTGTCAGCTTCAAGTTTTAAGAACTTGCTTTTGCTTGAAAAAAGATGCTGGTGTCAGCTCGGGCAAGGATGGATGCGACTTTCAGGAATATCCAGTTCAAGCTAGCTTTCCGCTGCTTTCTGCTGTTTTATCTTTACCCTGTCTACTCTGGAACACAAACACACACACAAAAAAAAGCCTCTCGGAGGAGATGTCCTTCTGACTCTGTAATGAAATGCCACTAAACCAGACTGCAATCAGCACTGGGGAAAAAAGGGATCATCAATGCAGAAAAACAGTCATGTTTCAAAGACTGACAGCATACCTAAATCTGGATGCCACAAAGCAAAGGCCAAGTCCCACTGAAGCCAACAGCAAACCTTCTCTTAATTTCAGTGGGGGAGGAATGTGGAGGTATATCTGAGCTTCCATATTCTTTGGGGAAGAAGAGTGCAGAGAGGTAGAAAAGGTGACCAACAAATAAAGTCTACTATTTAGATCCTGGAAAACAATTGCAGCAACTTTACAGAGCATATTAAGGCAGGGCTCCTGGGATGTCCTTCCTGTTTTACCACTTATTTGGGGGAACAAGTCACTTTGGACCTGATTTTGAAAGTATTAACTTTATTCAGTCAGCCAGCTGAGGACCCTGGTTCATGCAGTAGTTACACACATCAGTAGAACTGCGCCTGTGTGAATATCTGCATTAACAGAGACCTTAATCCACTGAAGTGGCAGGAATTTAACATGACTTAACATCAGGACCCTGTTTTCACAACAGTTAAACAGTTATACCTACTCTGATTCACAGAGGATTGAGAATGAAGATTACTTTTTTTTTTTCATCTCATTGATTTTATTTATATAAAATAGTATTTGTTCATCAAACTAACATACCTCTCTGGACTTCAAATTTATCATAGGGGCTGGAAGACACAAGCACTCCCACGAAATTCATTTCATTAAAGTCATCCAGCCTCTTAGATGCCAGCAGAATTTCTTATTTGTGACAGTCTCCGAAATGAAGAATAGAGCAAGGGGGAAAGAAAAAGAAAAAAAAAAAGACCAATGCATATGTTAGAATTGAAGTACAATAAAAAAGTTTTGCAAATCCAGAGCATCAAGATTCTGCAGTTAGTTTAGTTCCAACAGAAACAGCAAAACCCCATTGCTCACAGGAAGGAACTAGATAATTGAGGTAAAGAAGGGACGTAGCAGTTATAGCCAAAGATACATTGAGTATTGTATCCTAAGGGAATAAAGATTTATAGTCTCCTAAATATCCCACTACACATTCTGATTTTGATGGGGCACTGTTAAGCACTATGTCAGGTGAATACTTCCATCAATGCATGTGTTAATCTGGCCCTTGGGATGTCTGAGGAATTCCTGTGGAGAGAACTACAAAAATGCTCAAACTCACAGAGAACAATTATGAAGTGTTAAACTGGGTGTTAAAGATTTCTGAAGTTGTCTGATATCACCAAATAAAGTTGAAACGGAATTTAAATAACACTTTGGCAGAATACTGTCTTTCCTAATCATAGACTCTGGGGAAAGTTTCTAGCTGCATGCTGAACTGAATTTCAATGACGGTATAAAAGCGGAGAAGACAGACGGCTCCATGGGTGGACAGTGATGTCTTTTTATCTTATTCATTAGTAATGACAAAATAATTCACCCTTAGTTTATACAAAGTCATTTAACTTACAGAAGAAAGAACCCCTGGCTGTCTGCACAAGAATTAGTCTTTTCCTCTGAACATTAAGCTGTGCTCATAAACACATATCTAATCTGCATGTATCTGTGCTCAATGTCTATACTTACATGATATAGCTTATAATATAGGCATAATCTGTTCAATTATCGTGAGTTTACCAACAGGTGCACAGTTCCTAAGGGGGAATTCAGGACCACATTGTAAACTCATCTCAAACAAGTAAGTATAAAAGTTTCTTGCCACATCGATCCATCACATATTCTTTATCAGATGGATACTCTACAGGAAAAAAAATTAAAGATTTTAGAGACAATTCATGTTTTATCAGAAAGATCTTTCCTCTCTTTTCAGTCAGAAGCTAGAGTGACATTTTCAGTCAGAAGCTAGAGTGACATTTTCACTCTAGCAACATATGAATCAAAGGCAAAAAAGACTACATTATTTAAAAATCCAGCTCTTATCAATACAAATGAGAGTGGTATTTTTTTGGAAGTGAAAATATAACAAATCTAGCATCTGATGTTTTTGTAATTCCCAAATATTGCATATTCCTATTTTTCAGTGATCAGAATCTTTCTTGAATGGTTACATACTGAGCATATATGCATGAGGCAGTATGGAACCCAGGCCGGTAACCACAACAGATATCTTAAAATACTTCATTTCACTGAAACGACTCTAACATTGAAGATATCTTTCCTTACATTGTTAGTCTGTACCATTGAGGCACACTCTTGGATGCCTTAGGTGGAATTTATATCTACATACATGTCTACAGTGTAGATGTGTAAATGCGAATTAGTGACTAACTAAACTGCTGCCTTCAACAGAGATCTCAAGTGGGATCCAGCTCTTCTTTCTAGATCTGTAAGTGCTGGGTATCAGGTGTGAGTTGCACAGCTTGGATTTCTTCTGTGGTTGATGACAGAAAGAAATACATGCTTCCTGAAAGGGATTCACCTGACCTATCTCAGACATCTATCTCAAGAAGAATTTAACAACCCTCTGAAGCTATCTGTTTATCTCCATTGGCAGGAAAGATAAATGACTACTTTGAACATAATGATCTGCCTTTGAGACCAATAGGTTATAAAGGATGATTCCTTTCTGTTATAACAATCAGTTTGTACTGAAGATCTCTAGCAGTGCCTGCAGGCCTTCCTTCCATTCTTTGGGTCTGGTTCCCAAAACAGCCACAAACACAAGCTTCTGTGAAGTAGCTAATTAGCAATACAGGCATCTGACAATGCTACAATTCAATGATCCAATATTTTGTACTGGATCCCCAGAGCAAGAGCATTGCCCTGACTGACACTCATGATATTTTTTTTTTCAAATCTCTTCATTTTGCACCTTTTTTGAATGCTAAGTAGTTGGGTTTGTATATCATAGTGTAATCCTATGAGTTGCATTCTGTTGCAGAGAGGCTTCTTTAACTTCATGGCTCAGGTAGCGTGTTGCAGTGAACAGCTGAGTAAGCACGGCAAATGCTGATGGAGCCTGGTCAAGGAGACCCTTTGGCACGCAACTACCTGACTGCCCATAAGTGATATGAGATGGATGGATTGCAGACTGGGTTGGGGAGTCTTGCCCTGCATTGATGGAAATTCTCCATATAACCACGGCTTTGCTGAGTCTACACAGGGAGATGATTTTTCTCTCTGGCAATAGCTGTCCTTCTGTGGAGTACAAGCACTTGCAAGTAATGTCATTCATGTGGAAACGTTCCTTGAACTCCTACTTCTGTGCAGAGTTACTGGAGACAAGAGGAGGAGAATCATACCAGACTATGAAAAGGCCCAGGTGGTTAGGGGAACACACTTTTAGAAAGTACAGATTACGGGTGCCTTACATTTCTCTGTTGATTTCAGAGAAGAAAATGAAGTCTCATACTGTACATGAGTAAACATGTTACCATAAATTCCATTTTTAAAATAACATCAATGATAATCCTAGAACAGGATTCACTACTTGGAATTTGGCATTGCACTGAAGCGCAAATACAGTTTATTAAACTTCCCAGCAGTAGCTATTTTTGGCTTCTCTGTAGTGAACATTTTAATGTAAAGTTAAATTACTACTCACAGCCATAGAAAGAAACTCTTTATTATTTGAATTTTTAAAGCCTTACTATAAATTGCTAGAGGTGAATTGTACACTAACACTATAAAAATAAAATGGAAAACCTCTAAAGTGCTGCAATCTAGAAAATATATGCACTGTTATCACAGATCATAAATGCAACTACAGATAATTTTAAACATATGGTAAGCTTCTCCTTAAGTACTTACATTTTAGGGAGCGTAACTGTGCTCTAAATCCTATTGTAGTCACAGAATAATTTTGCTTTGAACATTTGTGTAGGTAAACCTAGTGCTGCTCATAATGATATTTATTGAAGCTGGATTGGTTTACAATTTGCAACTCAATAATTCAGTATATAATTCCAAATAAACAAGGAGTTTCTTGTGTAGCTATTTAACTCGACAGCAATACATTACTGTAAAATATTAGCTATCAACAGGTGTTTAATGAGTAGCAGAACTAATGAGGTCCAGCGTGTCTATCACTTCACTTACTTTCTAGCATTTCCTTATACACCAGTGGGTCTTGCTGTGTTCTACATCCTCGGTCTCTGTGTCTCTTCTTTTCCCACCACTACCTGCCTGTTCAATTTAGTTGAAATTGGTCAAAGGATTTTCCATCCAAGTACCTGATCTGATAATACCACAGTAAGGACCCTGAAGGGAATAAGGTATCACTAAGTTAAGCCAATGCTTGTGCTTTTTTAAAGTTTTAATTATGTAAAGAAAAAACTAATGTAGAAAGTTGGAATCACATCATAGAATGACAGAACCACAGAACAGCCCAGGCTGTAAGGGACCTTGAAGGGTCATCTCGTCCAAACTTTCATGGGAAAGGGAGCCTAGATGAAATTATCTAACACCATCTCCAAATGAATCTTGAAAACCTCCAGTGATGGGGACTCTACCACATCCCTGGTGAGGTTGTTCCAATGACTTTTCCCAGTGTGAAAAATTTCTTTCTTATATCAAGCTAAAACCTTTCCCAGTGCTACTTGTACCCACTGCCCCTTGTCTTCTCCATGTGGCTCCTTGCAAAGAGAGAGCCTCCATCCTCTGAGGTGAAGACTTTGGTTTAGTAATTTTTTAACGTTTTAAGTTATTATTAATTATTATTAATTTATTGCATTGTTATTAATTTATTGCATAGGTTTTTTCCATTTTTTTTGCAACTTGAAGGAAAAGTTCCCCTTGGATCAGATTTCTGACAGACATTTATCCAAAGTTGTCCTGCCAGCTTTTGTGATAATGATCACTGCAATGGATGTACTAAATTGACATGGCCACAGTTAGCAAAAGTACTGTCTATCTATGAAATAGCAGTGACTTTTGATCCTTATTTATCTGAACTGAATATTGTTTGTTAACTAGCGAGTCTAAAGCAAATCTTCAGTCATTTAAAATGACATCACTAATCAAACTATTTTGTTTATACAGATTTACTTAATCAAAATATGTGGCTTCACCAAAAAAGATTCTTGGGAAGAATCGGTTTAAGCAAATTCATCCAAGTGATTTCTTAGGTCAAGGGCAACTTCTTCTTTTTTTTTTTTTTACTCCAATGCCAGAGGAGAAGATAAGTAATGTCCTGGTCATTACAGCACTCTGACAGACTCTGGCAGGTCCAGGTTTAGATGCCTGACCTACCTGGTTATTTCGGATTCTGCTCCTCTGCCTTCCACTCTCTGTCACAGCTTCTTATATTCTTTATTACACCATCCGTGGTGTAAAAACCACTGAAATTTATTTCAGTGTAAAATGGGAAGCATTTTAGAACATTTTAGAGTATTTTAAAAAACATTTTAGACTATTTAGTTGCATACAAGACACATTGTCTACCTAATTCTAATACTGAAAATAGGGGAATGATTCATAAAAATCCTGAATAACCATGACTTTGTGTATTACCAGATACTAATCTCTTTAGTTGTACTGACATATCTGGCATTAAACAAAAGTATAAATATAAATTCAATGGGTTTCCATTCTAGGTTAGACAGGTAACTATGAACCATAATGTTAAACTGCAATGCTTAATGCCATGGCATGAAACAATGAAAAGTCAACACAGCTTTTGGATGTATTGTTTTCCAAGCAAATAAAACAGGACTGCTGTTGCTTTGTGTCTTTCTTTCATTTCAAATGGCTTTTCATAAACTACGTCTCATGGATATCAGAGCAAAAGTAGAAACCAACCCAAAAATTTTTATACAAGGAAAGTGCAATGGCTCACATGCCAAGAAAGAAAACTGTGAGGCATGGAAAATAAAGGCATAAAATTGCACAATTAACATGAGGAATAAGTTGTAGATCCTCATTAACAAAGACTTTGGAATGTTCTTGAGTGAAGGTCATTATTTACTGTCAAAGATTCAATCCAATTTCAGCAAAATCACACGGTGCTAACCAAACCTGAGGTCACAGCTGCCTGAAAAGAGAATCATTATTATCTTGGTATTTTAATTAAAGGAAAGAATGATAAAGTTGTTAAATCTTAAGTTAGTAATATAAATTTTCTTTTGAAATCTGACTCAACTGCTAGAATGGAAATCTGGTTTGAAAAAGTGTAATGCACAAATCAGAAAATGTAAAGCATGAATCATATTTGAGTAACTGGAAATATAGAAATTAGTTTCTTCATAAACATGTTAAAGGCAGAGATAAATAAAAAAGCCAGTATAATTTGAATGAATAAATTATATGCAGGATAAAACTTAGAGTATATATTTAAAATTCAGAGAAGACTGGTATTAAGTTAAAAAAGAAATGTCATGCTTTTGTAAGCTGCTGTCTCACAAGTCACTTTTTGGATGAATTTTCACCTTGTGATGAAATTTTTTCCTAAATATGTTGCTTCAGTTTACATAATTTCCAAGTAAAAACTACAATGCATAACAGAAGTGCCAGCTGTGGCAATTTTGGATACATGAGTGTGATTTAAGAAAGCTACCCCGAATTTTAATAAAGGTATCTCTCCAGACTTGGAGGAGTAGGAATGGAGTATAGATCACAACAGGGATCAGTCTCCAGGTTTTTGAATTTTAAAGTGGCTTTCTGAAACTCAGAGTCTATCTAGGATTTGCAAATGTAATTCAAGACAGTTGGTCCCAAATTCATTGCAACTAAATTTATGGAGTGAATTGTAGCTGGTCTGTAGGAACCTGCTAAATTTAGGAAGACAGTTGCCTTCCATAGTCAGCCTAGAAGCACAGCTATCTCTAGAGGTGGCTCACATTTTAAAAAGATTCCTGGCTCCTGATTCAGGAACCTCAACAGATGCCGAATTCTGCATAAACAAATCTGCATCTTTGAGATTTTGTCCCATTTCTGCTGAATGGCTTTGGAAATACAGATTTGCTAGGCACAACAGGGGTTTGCAGTGCATTTGTTAATCAAAAGTGCAAAACTGCAAGGTAAGGTAGTACATCTGAAGATTGATTATCCTCATTTTTTTGCTTCCTAAGGAAGCCTCTGATTAATTGCTATATTTGTTATTCAGCATAATTTGTCCAAATTCAAATGCCAGATCACTGCAATGGTCTACTTATGGTGAGTAAAAATGCAATATATGAAACATCCTTTCTGAGTACAGAGATGGTTAAGCTTCTTCAGCTGGATACACGAGGCGATAGGAAAAAACTCCTTCAAAACCAAAAGGCAATTGAGCACAGCATATTGGGGCAGGGGGAAGGCAGCTCTTTAAAAGAAGATTGAGAACAGTGATTTATTTCCTAAGTGATTTCACTTTTATTTATACTAAAAATAGATTATAGTACTCTCTTAAAAGTATACTTCCCCTGCTGCTGGGGAGTACAGGGGAGAAACCATTGCTTGTTAACTTTGGGTTATTTCTGAACCAGAACTGGTTTTGCTTTGATTAGTCAATATTAATAATAAAAAAACATGTTTTCTTTATTCAGCAATGATATTCAGAATCCACCGACCAAACTTAGATATGATTCATTATAAAAAAATTAAACTGATTTGACATGTAATATGAAAAGAATGTACCTTTTAACTTCCCTTTTACAAAGATGCTTTCTTTTATACAAAAGTATCTTGTGTAAAAGGGGTACTATTTTTGCTTTATGGCACCTATTGTCAAATAGCATTCTGCATTTAGACCTGCATAATCAAATGCATAAAGAAATCAGAATACCAGAATCCAGACTATTTTAACACCTCCTCTCCAAACCTAACAGACAAAACCCCAAACAAAACAAGAAAATGATCTAAAATCACTGTTGTGAACTTAAAGTCTAGTATTCCATCTCCATTTTCTATGATGTCATTGCTATTTATTTCATATTCTTCTCTGGCAAAATAGTCAATGCCTCTTATTTTTATGGATTTCAGTAGTTGTGGCTCTCTGTGAGTAATGAATCTAACCAATGGATATGGGAGAACCTGGGCTACGGTCTTGGCTCAGCTGAAGTCAATGGGAAAAATTCCTTTGATTCAGTAGTGCTAGGATTTTACTCATGATTTGTAGGCAAAATGCTGTTCAGATTATTTCATGACACTACCAAATAACTATAATAAACTATAATCAAATAACTATGTGCTGTTATATGTGATTCTGCTCTGAGGTACAAAGAACAACAGGGGCAGCATTTCCTTTGGAGCAAGAAGCAAAGGATAAATCATGGAGAAGGTAGATGCGGGAAAGGCAAAAGAAGAAGGCTTGTGTTGCTGGCAAATTAATGAGATGACACAACAGCAACGGTCAAAAAGTGGCCTGGAAAGTCATGATGAGGTCACAAAGTCGATGGATTAAATGCTTCTCCTTTCTCAATTTGCTCATTTTATAAACAATTTGCCACAAGCCAATTACTTTGTAAATAATAGTAAGTTCTCAGAAATAACATTGCATCCTTTGTCTTACTAAATATATCTTTGGAAACAGTGGCATGAACTGGAAAAGAGGGTCACACATACCCGGAACAGTGCTGAAATATTCATTGCTAAAGTAATTTCCCTGTGACATATAAAATCTTGTCAGTGATTTTGTTTCAGAAGATGAGATTACCATGGTTATGTCAAATCAGAAACATTCCAATAAAATAAAGATTATCGAGAAGTTTTCTGTACATTGTTCTGAAAGGATTGCTTTTCCTGGGTCTCAGGAAGCCCTGTTTTGCAAACCCTTACCTCAGCGCAATGACTTTGACACGGTAGCGGTATGACAGCTTGAGTGAGCAAAGGTTTCAGTGTCCCATCACTGAGATTTCTATCAGAAAACAGGTAAATCTATAAGGAAGATTCACAAAATTTCTCAAGCACTTCCAACACATACAGTTGAGACACAGGAAAGATCTATTTAACAGGCTGGAAAATCTGAAAGCTTTTTTTGGTTAGAAAGTTGTGATAGCAATTTAAAAATTAAACAACTCTCATGCCCCAGAATGTTTATTGCTGAATTATCCTTTTAGGGTAGCAGGGATCCTGCTGTGCCATTTATCTCTCTAAGAAGCAATTTCTTAAAGATTTCACCATTACCTGCTTGCTTCAACAGAAATGTGTTTGCCTTTTACAACTTGAAAAATGTACCTACGTGCAGAGTATCTACACATGTAGTGCTTTTCTTCTGAGGCAGAGTTTTGGAGGAGAAAGAAGGAAATACAGTATATCATTTCACCTCTTTCTTCCTAGCATGAAATATTTGCAGATTGGTTCTGGGAAGCAGCAGATTGGTGCTTTCTTGGACCTCATCTGCAGGTCTTGGTCTGTAGTTCAAACTGCTCCACTTGCAGCACCTGGGATATGTGCCTGTGTATCCACCACCCCTCTTTCCTTGCTGCTGCGCACTTATTCTGTCCTCCGATTAAAGCCTATTTGTAACACAGCAGAGGGGGGAGGCTGGCTGCCTCGCTGCAGAGGACCCGTGTTTGAGGTGGCAGGAGGCTCTGGAGATCCCCTCGTCCAACCCCCTGCTCAGAGCAGGGTCAGTGGCAGCAGGCTGACCAACACTTTGCCTAGTCGGGTTTTGAATATATATCCAAGGATGGAGACTGCGTCTCTGAGCAACCTGTACTGGTGTTTGACCTCCCTCACAGTAAATTAGTTCTTTCTTTTTCTTAAATGACCTTCCTGTATTTGGGTTTGTGCCTGCTTCCTCTCCTTGCCTCACTGGGCACCAGTGAGAAGAGCTTGGCTCCATCTTCTTTATTCCCCCACACTGGATATATACATTGATGAGTTCCCTCTGAGCCTTCCCTTCTCTGGGCTGAACAGTCCCAGCTCTCTCAGCCTCTCTTGTTATGAGATGCTCCAGTCCCTTAAACCATCTTAGTGGCCCTTTCCTGGACTCGCTCCAGTACTCTTGTTCTCTGCATTGCAGTCCTGGAGCACTGAGTGGGGCTGGCCCATATGTGGGCCAGCACAGACCCGCCAGGAGCTGCCTTACTCACAGCTCCCTGGGGAGAGGTGTTAGCCCAATTCTTTCTCCTGGCTTATTTCCCCAGAGCAGCAGCTGGGGCAAGGATCCCCCACACTATGCCTCTGATGAGCGTAGGCAATAGATCTGACTGTCGCGCAGTGCCTGCAGTTTTCTCTCATGAAATTTTTGTTTAAGCACAAATGGCAGCTCTTTTATATTTTTCCAAACAGCAAAGGATCTGAACTTTCAAAGCTGCCAAATTCTAAGCAGAATCCAAACTACTTCTCTTCAGACACTGCTCACTAAGGACTTTTTTTTGTTTGACTTGGATCACTGGCACATAATCATAATTTCAAGTCAAAGACAGTAAACTCTTCTTCAGTGCATTGAAGGCTCATCCTGACCTAAGTAACTCAAATTGTGATGATTAATGGATTACACACATTTAGACTGATTTTATTAGTAATTTCTTAACACTATACATCTTTGGCTACCCTGAGATACAGTCTCACTCTCAGAAGATATGGTAATTTGCCCTCCTGCTCAGGCATCCTTGTTGCAGATGTTGTGTGACTGACAAGTGCTTCTCAGTATATTCCCTCAAGACCCTGCAAGTTTAAACTGAATCTCAAAGATAATTTTCAGTCTCCTACTTCATATATGCTGAGTTCAAGTTCACTGTACATAATTATATTCAGCGCCCTGTCACAAAAGGGAATCAGTCTAGCCATACTCTATTAACTCCACCAGTTTATGCTCTGCACCCAAAATACGTTTCGTGGAATTTTATAGATGCAACGTCTAGAAACTGCAGCGGGAAACACTGGAAACGGCCAGTGACCCAAGATCTCCTGGAGAACTGAAGTGCAGGAAGCACTTGCAACCTTTTATCTTGGAGAAATACTTTCAGATTTCTTTGCTTTGATGACTTGGGATTCTGCCAATGTACAATTTATGAGATTTAGTCAACTGTACAAAATTATTGTGAAAAGTCTGTGTTTTTTTATTTCAATCTATGGATGGGGAATTTTGTCATTTTCTGAAAAGCTCTGTACCACTCACCAGATTAGGCACAATGAAGAGTCATTAACCTTAATGACCACCCTGTCTACACAGGAGGCATGCTCAGGAGGCCAGTTAAAGGTAGCATAGCATTTTTTTTCCTCCTCTCTCTGTAAAAAGGAGCAAAAGGAAAAATGCAAACTTCCCTTCCAGGGCAGCATGATAAAGTGACAAAGCAAAAAAACTAAAAAAGATTCACAGAAGGAATAAAAAGTGGCATAAGGAGGCTTTTGGCAAAAGAAGGGCACGTGTGGCTCGTGGTGTCCCAGCCATGGCCACGGAAATCTTCTGGCCTGGGGAGGGTCTGGAAGAGATGCTCTGGGACAGCACAGGGGACACAGACCTGACCCCAGCCAGCAAAACACAAGCAAAGTTCCTTGCTTCATCCAGGCTCTTTTGTCACTCATCCCGTCACGTGAAGAACAGGTCTGAATGTCCACTGATCTGTGTCTGGGCAGCTATATAAAGCGAGCATGAAAGACCATAAAGTGATGCACGTTAGATTTCAATGTGTTTTGCCCATGTGTCAAGTGTCAACCCCAGAAAGAAGGCAGAAAATTGGGCCCTGCATGCTCCTAAATGCAGTCATAAGGGAAGTTCCTGCTCCTTTTCAGTTCAGTCTGCGATTCAAAAAAGTCAGCTTCAACTTCAACTTCAGCTTGAGTGAAAAGCAGTTAAGAAATCACTGCCCCAGATAACACGCACTCCGCAAGACCAGAAACAAAAGGCAGCACCAAACTTTGACAGTGCAAGCATATTGAAGAACTCCTTAGTTGGTGCTGTTTACTGCTTCCCATAATTTCCTGCTGTTTTTATACAGATTTTATTAAAATGGACATAATTTTATATGGCAGACATTAGAATAATTTCCAGCTATTTTCTTTCCTTACTATTCCAGTCTTTCTACTTTATAAGGAAACATTATGCCTTTATACCTGATACCACTTTAATTAATACTTTTTCTATTTAATCTCCAGCTCTGGTGAAATTACTCATGTTAAAACAGTTATTAATGAAAAGCATGTGTGAAACTGAAGAAAATGTGAAGCTTTACCCTAATTTTTTTTTTTTTTTTAAATCTAGAACCAGCATTTTTTTTGTAAATATTTGTCTAAGACTGACTGGGCAGTCAGATATTTCCTTGTCTCAAACAACTTGCCCAGACAGAGGGGGAAGAGAGAGGAGGGGGGGCATCGGGCTGCCACCTCAGCTGCTTCTGGAGTGCAACCACTGAGCATGTGCCAGTCAACAGGCATTCACTAAAGGACAACCTGGTCACCAAAGACCCTCACTGCCCCACTGACACCCCCCAACCCAATTCAAGAACTCTCTAGAACACTTGACTGTGCAGAAGCCAGACGGTTGCCACCCTAGAAGTGATCTTGGACTAATGAGATTAAATAAGGATGAGTTCGCACATTTTGCTTTGTTGACCCATCACCTACGGATCCAGACTCTTCCCCAAGATGACCGTGTGGGATCCAAGGGTGGTGATACCTCTCCTTCTACCATCTTCTTCTCTTTTTTTTTTTTTTTTTCCTTTTCTCGCTCCTCTTTTTCTCCACTTCTCTACCATATATTCATGCACGTAAGTTTTGGACAATTTGCAGCGGGTTGTGCTGAAAATAATTCCATTGCCAAATTGCCTTTGTTCTCTCGTTAAGCTTGCCAATTCGTTAGGTTTGCCAGTTAATGAAGTTACCAGTTAGATTGTTCCTCTGAGTCGTTGTCATGACTCAACTGACCACACAGCTCTGCCGAGCAGAGGTTGGCTTTTTGTTGGTACATAAACCCTTGGGGGATCAAAAAGGTTCACCCATCTTGCAACCCACCACGTGGGCTGAGACAATATTAAGCCTGCAGGATTAAGGTAGAGAATATGTGGATAAATAAAAAATTAGAACAAGCTAAGAGAGTGTGATTTAATGTGATGTGACAAGAAAACAAAACATAAACACCAGCATAAATGGAGGCTCCAAACCCAAATGTTAATTCCATCCTACCCTCAAAGCCAAACTGCAGAGGCAAATAGTTTTCATACTGCCATTACTTTACATCTAGCAAAACATACAGTACAAAACAACAGTCTTGCACTTAGGCCTAAATCCAAAAATGATACTGAGATGCCCATATCCAATTGAAATTAATGGTCCATTTAAATTAAAGGGAGGAGGAATCTCAAATCTGATGCAATGCTGGGGCTTGAAGCACTATCCATAAAGAGAGGAATCTCTCTCAAGCAATTCAGACATCTAGCTAATGGCATGCTGTCTGATGAGTAATACATTTCCATGTGTTTTTTTCTATATACTCTGTGTCAGTAGTGGTACCGTGGGAGCCAGACACCTGAAAATCTGATATAATATCACTTGCTGCATTTAAGTCATTTGTGCATCTTAAATTCCATATGCTCAGGTGAAAAACACTGAAAATCCTAACTGACTGGTGCCTGTGTGCTTTGGTGGGACTCACTGTTAGGTTCCCAAAACATTGTGAATATTACAAAACTTCTGTGAATGGGAAGAACCATTACCAGGGAACTGCAGGAATATGGCAATCCTGAAGATGAAAGTTAATAAAAAATGAATTAGAAAGGAAATTATCTTGAATGGGCTACTTTCCTGACTGAATACCGAGTTTGCAGCAACCCTTCTAGGCACAGTCATACAGAGCTCTGGAAAAATAAAAAAAAAGTAAAAGGAGATGAAGCATAATAGAGTGTTAAAATTGGAGCATTGCTTCCATACCCATGAGACTGTGTTTTCTTTAAAGTATTTCAATTATCCTGACAATAAAAGAAAGAACAGCTACATTAGTATCATATTATTTCCGTAACAGTTATCTTCAGTCACTTCTGATCTGACAAATTTCTACATGTATTGTACCTAATAAGCTTGGTTTGTTTTTTTCCAACCCCCTTGATGAAGTGTAAATCACACCACAATTGTTTCACTGGAGGCTTGCTATATGAACCATCCTACAGAGCCTGTTGCTAAGACAGAGCATGTGGTGAGGCTCCACCGTGGCAACTACCAGCCCATGATACATTAAAATCCTCTACTCCTCAGTGTTAAAGATCATTGCGTCCTAAATAGGGATTCTATAATCCGAACAAACAGAAATCCCCTGCTCTTTCTGGTAGTGGTGTAATGTCAGCAATTAGCTGCTAAGCCCCAGATTGCATCCCAGAAGATGAGAAGAACAGCTGCTTTGGCTTATTAATGGCCACTGGCTTTATATCATTATGTTTTTAATTTGGGCAGCGTATTGTTCTTAATTCCCCTCCAAGAGACAAAGGAATCTATGAAGACCATCAAGAAAGTTTAGTCATCATCATGAGTGCTCCTGAGGAGGCTTTTTTTAACCTTATCAAACCCTACCAGGAGTTTTCTGCAAGGAGTCTTCCCAAAGCCGCAGGCTGCCCTCACAGAAAGCTGGTTTTATTAAGATTCATTCAGTCAGCATTGTACGTACCACACTGTAAGGAGTACTGGGGATATCTCCCAAACCAGATGATTCCCAAAAGAATAATAGCAGGGTCTGTATGGAGGTATTATGTCAAAAGACTCTATTATAAATGAGGTAAAACTGATGTCATGTAACAATCAATACACACTGTTATAATTGTACAAATTCAATTATTTCAGCAAATGTAAATACAAGAGATATAAATATGCTAAACAGTTCAAAATTCTTTGATGAAAGCTAAAACTAATTTGTGTGCTATAATATGCAGTCTTGTTGAATGCAATCTTATGAACTGTAGCAATCTTGACCAGAGTTTAAAGGTATCCAATCACTGAAATGTTCATTAAGCATTATCTCAAGAGGCAGTTCTGTTTGCTAGAATGGTCTTTTTTAATTAGTGAATTACAGAACCACATAAAAAACCTTCAGCTGTCGTTGCCTTCTGCTTACACAACATCTTTCTACCGCTTAAGAACAAAATTGCTCTGTAATTGTATCCTTGCAAATAAGCAAAAAATGTACTCCAGGAAAGCTTTAGCATTTCCTAAGATGGGTCAAAGTAAAGATGAAGGATCAAACACCTTACAGGTTAGTATGGTCAAGTTTTATTTTGCATCTTTCAGAATATTTTCATGGTACCTATTTTGTTAAAAAAAATGACATGATTGTTATCATATGATCCACCTGCAATCGAGGTGGCCTCCACCAAACAAAAATACCACCCACAAACAGCTGTGGTTAAAAATCATGCAAAAACCCCTGACCCATGGAAGATGGAGAAACAACCATTCTGGCCAGAAATCATACAGTTCAACCTGATCAAGCACTGAACATAGACCTACCCTAATACTCTCAGAACAGGAGTAACATATTCCAGCTAGATTTTTATTATGTCTTGTTTGAGGTTAAGTCTTCTTTTGACTTGATTAATCATAGCTCAGTGCCAGAATGATTGCCTCTTGTACTCTTGTTGTCAGATGAGGGAGACAAGCTGGGGATATTTTACGGGTAATTATCCATTCATCCAATTACTTCTGCTCATTAGAAAATGGTACAAAGCTGACAAAAAATAGTAGCTTCTAGAAGAATATTATTTCCATGTGTTGGTCATGAAAGAGACTGATATAAATCTGTGTATATTTGAGACTTCTGGCTATAACAACAGATTGCAGGTAGGCATGATGTGTAAAGATCATGAAAGGGTGCATGAGGTTTATAGGATGAGGTTAGGAGTTAAATATGTGTAAATAGTTATTCTGTCAGTCAGTGAGTGTGCAGTAAACAAGGGAGCACAAAACTTCCAATATAGCCTTTAGTATAAACAAGTTTGCACTTCTGAAATACCGTTAGCCTACAGGTAAGTAATAGGTGTTTAGCTCAATAGGTTATCTGAATGCAAAAATCCAGCCTGTAATCTTGCCTGCACAACTGACTGTACAAGGCTTGAGCAGGGCTGTGAATATATCAATACACAGATGCCTGTTGCATCAGAGAAATAAGTACATAAACCAACCAACCAATGCCACAACTTAGATAACAGGCTTTCTTTTCCATCATTACCAATATACACGCGCCTTAACTGAGAAGACAGTGAAGAAAAATCAGTCACACCAAATTGTTTTTTGCATTACTTCAGAATAAGTGCACAGTGATTGCAGAAAAAAACAAAAACCCAACCACACCACACCACAAAAGAGTAAAGCTGGTGAAGTTTACTAAGAAGCTGACAAAAAAGTACATGATCCATAAAACATCCTGAGAAAAAGGTTGAGAGAAGAGGGAAGCAGAGCTCTAGCATTGTATAGGAGGAAGCTGAAGAAGCTGGGGACCACAGACACTTTTATCATCTCAATTTTTACTTCCTGGGGCTGAGTGACAACTTGTAGTGTGAAGGAAGCCTGAGTATGCCCCACAAGGACACCACAGCAGAGGTAATACCACTCTGAGCAAGTGGCACTTTTCTTTGCAACTTTGAACACGCCTCTGCCAAAGACACTTTTCAAAGGAATTGTGCTTTGTTTCTCCTCTTGGAAATTCAGCGACTGCTCACAGAAGCAGTCAGCACTAAGATTAGGAGGAAAGGGCCTCAGTTCACTTCAGCTGGTCAATAACTAGATCAGAAACACATGCACGCAGGCAGCTCTGCCTTCTGATCATCATCTTTGCTTTCATATTTTAATGAGTAATGACTACATGAAATTTTGAGGATGAAATGTAAATGATATTCTAACAAAAAACATGTCACAGGTCAATAGCTTCATGGACATGGGAAAAAAAATCAGTAATTACTTGACTACTAATGTTTGGTTTGAACTAAACGAGGGTATTTTTGAGGTCAGTTAAAGTGCTGCTGCATCTTCACCTTATGCATTCTTGAAGTAGCAGCTACATAGCCTTATCACAAATATTTTAAGAGCAGCTTTTTTGGCAGTCTCAAATACTGTGCTGTTATGCAGGGTTATGTAAAGGAAACTAGTCTTCTAAACAAGACATAATTTCCAACTTTTTTTGGTCTTCTCATCTGTCACCAGCTACTGAAGATAATTCAGTGCAAAACATAGATTTACACTGCAAGTTCCTATCCACTAGTGCCCATTCCCTTAATTTTCAGGTCTTCAGAAATGACAAAGAGGAATAATGGAAAAATCAGTACCTTTTCTGAATTAAAGATTAAATGTGAAGGTATTTTGGATAAACATGTTCTCAACAAATTTACTGTGTGTTTACTGCCATAATAGAATTTATATTTTCTTCATTTGTTCCAAGCATATTCATTGAATTGCAAAGGATTTTTCTGAAGCTGCTTAAATGTTGGGAAGACTGTAACGACTTCAAGAAATGATAAAGCAGAGGAAGGGATTGTATTAGTGAACTGGATTTCAAAAAACATTCTCTTCCTCTCCTCCTGCATGGCAGCTGCCATGGCATTCCTTGCACAGCTATGTGCAGCTCTTAATTTTCTAAGAGCTTAATAAGTCTTTTGTTAAGATCAATACATACAGCAATGATAACCTGAACCATCTGATCACCTATGCTGCTTAACGGATAGTTTACTTCCCTGTCTATGATCTGGATTACTCCAACAAGCTGTCCCTAAGACACTGCTGGAGCACTGCTTGAAGGACATTTCATTCTGCTATCCCTTCTGAAAGTCAATACTTTTTGAGACAAAACTGCACCAGTGTTTGGTTTCCTCCATGCACCATTCCTCCAGCAAGTTTTATGCCCTCAAACATCCACACATGCCAGCTAGTATGCCACCGGTCATGCAAAGCAATCATTTTTCATGCTATAGAAATACAACACTGTTTTTATAGAGTCCTCAAATCATATCAGACACTTTGAATTGAGACACACACCCATTATTTGTATCCTAAGGTCAGAGGAGCATCAAAAGGAGTCCCAAGCCTAATAGTCTGTCCTGCAGACAAGGTCTGTCTTCCATGAGTACAGCTAATCTTCAGCAGGGGAAATCCAAGTCAATCCGTGCCACTTGGCCTTCTTTTATTTGGCAGTGATGCTAGGGCCTGAGAAAATTCTGCCCCTATTTTAATAGTTAGAAATTCTTTAAAGAGCAAGAACACAGCCCCAGTCAAAACCACAAGGAAAAGCTCGACCTCTCCTGTTTTCCTGTTTAAAGGTACTTTCTTAGGAGAACTTTGCAAGTACTTTTCTTTGAAGCAGCAGACCTGTCACCTACAGCCTGGAGAGGTCTAGTATCAGTGGGTTACTCAGGCAGTTTTCCTCTTCTGTGGATTTCTTGATGTGGAGGTCAGATACAGATTTACTCAATTCAGAGAGGGAAAAAAAGGAAGGACCTTGTTGTTATTCTTGCTTTTTCCCTAATTCTCATGACTGCATCTTTACAGTGAAATAAACAATTTGATCAAGACAACTGTTACCTGATGAATCAAGAAGCATGATAGTAGTAGAAGATGTTGAAACATAGATACCTGCACAGAAAGACAGTCATATTCCCTGTTTTTCTTTTCAGACTCTTTTCTGCAAATACCTTTATACTATCTTTCTAGCACAGAATTAGTTGTCATTTCCTCAAATAACCTAAATTTTACTAGATACATCATACATGGCTGGAAAAAAATAGACTTCTGGGATAAAACTGGAATTTTCTTGAGTGCAATAGAAGGTCCTTCTAAGAGAATCAAGATTTAAACTGCAGGCACAGAAGCAATAACCTTGGTCCCTACCAATTTAGCAGTATATCCCATCCAATAAATTCTATTTAAACTCAACACTGACTTAATAAAAAAGGTAAATAGGAGTTTAGTACAGATATTTTAATGGAGCGCTACAGTGATTAAACTTTAAAGGAGTGATTATTTTTGTTTTTATAGTCACAGGGATTGCATTTCTTATTTTATTACAGTAACTCAAAAAATGAGGAAACAAAGACATTACTTCCAACAGCTAGCGTCCTATGTCTGCAAAGAATCAACATCCCATTAAGGTAATTACCATTCTCATTTGGGATCCTGATAAGCTCTTAAATAGTCTGTCATTAAGATATATACAGCACATCTCTCTAATAAGATCTCTTGATTTGATGAAACCCTTATTAATACTGTTGAAGGTCCCAGAAGAACACCTCCATTTTTTGGTGAGTGTTCTGTTCAAGATTACTCTGGTGTCATTGACACTGCTTTTGGTATAATTAGGCTTGAACGCTGAGTCCTCTTCTTGAATTTTCAAGACAGTTTAGCAATACTGTATATGAACCAACGTCATGCATCTCCCTTTACAGAAGCAGCTGCTACCATTAAAATAAAGTATTTATTTTTTTATTTTATTTTTAAGAACAAATTAGTACAGATTCTGATTCATCTACGATTCTCCAATGAGCAGAAGTTGTATCCAGTGTTTTTATAGTAAAAGCATGCCACACTTTGAAAATCCCTGCTCTGAAGTAACTTATTTCCAACAGGCATATCCTTTTGTTCCTCCTGTTCTTCTGTTACGGAATGATTGCACTGATATTTTGTAATGAGAAGAATAAAATGCACTAATACCCATTCATCAGGCTGGAGTTTGGATTAAGAACAGGATGACACCTCCTTTGTGGTCTGGCAGGAGAAACAGAATCTGTCCATTGATTACACAATGTATCCCAGATACAGACTTATTTACCCCAGGTTAAAAAGGATTTCTTGATCCAGGGGGGAAGGAAAAACTAAAAGCTTGACTGGATAAATGTATGCCACTCACAGACATTAAGAAGAGAAGGACGTCTCTGACTCCCTGCCCCAGCTGTGATGCAGGGACGTGGCAAGTTGTCTGAAAGCTGTCAGATGGACCCGACAGAGGCCGTGAATTTTGGTCTTTCCTGAAAATCAGGCTACTGATGCAGGTACTGGATGCATGTCTTGGTAGCTAAGCAGGCACCAAAAATTGCCTGGCCCCCCCATCCAGATGAACTCATCACCTTTAGGATTGCTATCATTTCAATCCACATGTCCAGCACTCAGCAATTCCTAAGGAGACTATTAAGAATAGCACACAGAGCACTGTTGAAAACCTGGATAATTATTTGTATACTTTAAAAAGACCAGAACTGTTCTAAATACCTCTTTATATTCACCTTGTGAATCAGACTGTTGTGGTATATAAACCTTAAAATGCCACTGAAAATGGGGGGAATGTGAGAATTTATAATACCTCCAGGTTCTTTGATGACAAAATCTCTCTGGGAAAATACCAGGAAAAAGTGTTCACTTTAGGCTGGTTTGCATGGTCTAAGAAGTTTTTATAGGGACTGTGATTTAAAAATAAATTAAAAGTTACAATGTATTCAAAGCAATTTTAGACACCATTAGTCCAGACAATATTTGTGGAGTTCTGCATGGAAAGGTCTTATTTTCTTATTGCTTGTCATTCAGAGGTAGTTTTGCATGCACTGCAAATTTTCCTTATCCTTTCCTTCCATTTTTTTCTTACCTGCAAAAAAGTTTCCCACCAAGAAGAAAAATGTGGACGTGTGTCCAATATTTTATCAATATACATAAGATAAGACACTTTTCCAGTCCTTTTTGAGGTGTGCCCTGAGTTTTTACTGTTCATTCTGCATAACTTCTGAAGTGTTAGGACTCATGCAAAAATGGGTGGATAATTCAGAATGTGAAGGAGAAAGACAATCTGCCACCCTGACACAAGTAAAACCTGGAAGAACTGTGTAACTGGGTCACAGTCAATACAGCTGCCCATCGCTTCTGTAGCCAAGGAAATTCATTTCACGGGCTGAGTGGCAATATCCCCATTCCCGTTGAGAGATCTTCTAGGATCCATTGCAAATGGATGTGATGGAGGTTTGCTTTTGTTGCAAAACAGGAGCAGTGGCAATCACCACAGTACTATTTGAAACTGTTATGAAGGATGGATTTACGTGATTTCACTAACCCTGAAGCTAGATATTCTGATTTCTAAAAGAGTTCCCAGAGGATGAGCGCCTTAGATTGTTTTCTCAGCTCTCTAGGTCCCTCTCAAATTAAGAAAAATCTGTTCAAATGCTTTATCTGGCAAACAGTTAGGGTAGCTTATTGTATATGAACCTGTTCAACTTTTCTACTATTCAGTGCTATTTGTCCTCTTGAATTCTTCACTATTCCTAAGCATATTGCTGCAATTTAGAAGAAAAAATGAAAAAGAGGCAAATGATCACAACTGCTAATAGAAACGATCCATGTGATGCAACTTTGTCTCCAGTAATTCAACTGCAAAATCTTATACTAAATCAGGATGGGATTACTCAGTTGTTTAAAAAAATCCTCATGTGCTTTCATGTTGCTGGGCTTAGACTGAGCATTCACTTTTTTCTTGCTGTACTTCTGGGTTCTCTTTTACTTCCACCAGTCATAGCAAACCAGCATCAAAGACATTAAAAAGCTGTATTTTTAAATGAGAGCTCTATTATACCTTTTTCTCCCTCAATTAATGCAAACCATATGAAAGTGTAAATACTGCATGTCATAGAAAAAAGCCACTTCCAAATATTTTGTTGTCTCATTTCTTTAAAATATTGTATGATTTTCCAAATTTGTTAAAGATATGTCTTTTACCTCTGTGATTAATGCATGGACATGAAATGGTATACAATCAGTGCATATATATATTATTTGTATTGTGGTGTACAGATTTCATCTCCTTTGCTGAGGCTGTAGATTGGACTGCAGGTACACTGTCCTGACTGCTTAAGCAAATTAGTAAATTACTCTGGTACCAATTATTGTAACCTAAAAACTCTATTCCCTTTAGTCCAACCCTATGCTAAAGTTGGTGTATTCCTACTGGAAAAATAAGTATTACCGTTTCTAGTGTTATAAGATGGTATCATTTTACTAGGAACTTTATAAACATTGAAGCACTTTATTTCATTCTTGACTGTACTTTTAAACAAACTTCTCCATGTTGGTCGGAGGCCCCTAGCAAGTATTAATTGACAGTCATGAAGTGCCAGATGTTACCAGAGCTTTGATTTTGGTTTCAACAGCTTGTCAATACACACTTTTGGTGTTGCCAGTACTCCTGCTTTTTCCAGAAATTCAAAACCATTCATGACTACTGGCACTTCAAAATAATGTGCGCAGTCATGGCTACAATTCAGGTTGAGGAAAGTACTGGGTAGCCAACTGGCCACTTTTCTAAGTTAAGAAACACTGTTTGCTTTTAGAAAACTTAGAAGCATTAGGCCTCCCCAAGAGTAAAACTTTGTTTTCCAGTTTGAAGTGAAGTTGATTAATGCACGTTAACAAACACACGTTTTAATCTGTGAAGCTATTATGCAGATGTTTGCAATTGGAGGAAGTATTCTTTGGACCCACCTTGATCAAGATAAAGAGTCTATCCCAATAATTGTTGTTAAGCAATTAAATATTAGAAACCTAGAACTTTGTCACCTAGAGCCCACGGATGTTTTACAGCCAGAGAAAGGATAGGAGGAATTTTCCACGAAAAAGCTTTTCTTTCTTCAGTATTTCCATACAAAGGCAGACCAAGAACTTAGCTTTGATGATGCTCTTAATTTCTGTGACTATGGAAGGAAGTATGAGCTATGTTTGGCAGTGACTGTAGGAGAGCGGTTGCGTAACTCAGTGGTCCCTTCCAGAAATGTATTAAAAATTAATTTTATTTGTTTTACAGATATGAAAGGGGCAAGTGGAGACAGTCATAGAACATCTACAAGCAAAGTGAAAATGAAAAAAAAAAAGAAAAATAAAGAGAGAAAGTGACCATTCTGGAAAGAATAGTAAGAGAGAACTAGTAGTGATACAAAAGAGGTATGCAACACCCACAGTACTGGAAAGTGGGGTTTACCATTTTCCAAAGGAATGAAGACAAATGAGCTGGAGAGGCTCCAGTCTAAGAAAAGAGCAGCCTGATCTAACAAACCATTTGCTTAGTTTTAAACTTAAGGGCCAGCTTTGTGACCCTGCTAGAAGGATACCTATGTTTACTGCTCAGGTCTATACTCTACCTAGGAAAGTGGTAACATGTGAAGGATCCAGCCCCTCTCAAGCTGCATCAAAGAGCGGTGCAGCCCCAGGTAACAAAGTCCTTTTGCCTCTCTCTTTCTGAGCCCTTCCACTCTCAGTGCTTCACCTTTATGACTAGCACTCCTCGTTCCCACTATACTGTCTGTCATTCATTGGTAGCCCCACAGAAAACAGCCTGGTGTGAGTTTTGCTTCTACCATCATTTAATTTTACTTTTCCTTACTTATCCTAGAGGTAATATCAAGCATCTGCAGGATATAAGATATATTTTTAACTTTCACACAAATGGCTGAGAAGGATAAATGAAAGTATACCATCAGCTCAAGCTATGATGCACTACCACGCCTGAAAAAAAAAGGTTCTTCTCCCTGCAGAGTATTCACATTTATGTGTGTTGGTTCTAAAATCTCTCTGCAGCTCTCCAAAGGCATGGTTCTGTGTGTTTATTTTCTACTTAAGTAGAACTATGTTATAAAGTATTAAAGCTGCAAAGGCAAGAACATGAAAATCAGGAAAATTCATAATTTAGGTTACACATAAAACTTTAAATCAACTGCTGCCCCCTGTGCACATGTAGTATGACCATTTTAATGCCCTGCCCATGTATTGTTTTTCCCAAAGAAGTCCTCTTTCATCTAATGTGCACAATAGATAATGCTCAAGATACTCTCTCAGGAAGTGGTTTAATATTTTTGTGAAAATATATTTCAGTCTTTTACAAGCTTTTCAGTACATTGTTCAAGAACCTGGAAGCTTGTGACCGATCATTTCATCTCCAATATTGCATTATGCATTTCACACCTGGAGAAACAGAGACAAAGTCTTTTGAGGGCAACATATGGGCTCAGCAGTAAATGAAGGGTTATAATTCAGGATCACCTGACTGCCAGGCATGTATTCAGACATGATACATTTATTTCAGATGTGATGAACATAAGGATGTTCAAACCAGGTCAGACTATAAGCCAGCATCCTGTCTCTGACCTTGGGGAACCAATAGGAAACTCTAAGGATGGGACAAGCCTGTAGTGATATAAATGCGTTGTATTTGTGATGTGTTGTAATATTTTCTGGATCACCTTTCAGCCTCAAGTGATGCCTGACTCTGGGACTTCCTGAACAATAAGTGGTGGGGTATTTACTTAATAGCTATCAATTTTCTTCTATGAATTGATCCTGGTGTTTTTTGATAACGTATCTTAGGCTCTAGTAAGGTGTGCTGGATTTGTGCATGCTCTTTATTTCTGTTGTAAAACCCTGGAGATAACAAAATAAGTACCTGGGAGCTGAGGACATGATGTGGCAACCTGTAAAAATGCTGGTTTACATGATTTCAGGGCAGGATGATGGGGAAATTGTCACCTGAAGATAAATGAAAATTTTCAGTGAGTTTCCAGAGCTGACTGGAAAGAAAGACCTTGGTGAACCTGAGATCAAAATCTGTATTAACCACAAAACCATCTGTGCTGAATCTTTTTTAAGTGATAAACTTGATCCAATGTTCTGGCACCTTGCACAGGGAACATCCAGCTAACGTTACTGGGATAGAAACAAACACCTAAAAAGGGACCAACCTAGAACCTATACTTAAGACCATGAGAACAGTTTGGGTCTGGATGTTAGATATCAACATTCATTCAGCTTCAAGTCATGTTTTTGTTTGGGGCTTATTAGCTGGGACATAACTTTACTGAATGCAAATTACTGCTGTCACACGAACGCAGAGAATCATAGAATAATTTGTGTTGGAAAAGACCCTTAAGATCGTCAACTCCAACTGTAAAACTGATACTGCCAAGTCCACCACTAAACCATGTGCCTAACTGTCACGTCAACACATCTTTTAAATACCTCCAGGGACGATGACTCAACCACTCCCCTGGGCAGGCTGTTCCAGTGCTAGACAACCTAACTGAAATAATATTTTTCAGTGTTCAGCTGGCTAAATCCTCTCGGAACAGCTCTGATGCATCAAAATCTGTGAGTTAGTACAACTATTGCAACACTAATACATTCAGCACACCTGCTCAGAGAGTTTCTTTCTTCTAAATTGCTTACTTAGTTTTGTACTGGACCTTTCCCAAATGCTAAAGCAAATGAAGCAGGGCTGCTACAGACTGTCACTGGTCATACTGGCTCCCAGAATCTCCTTCTTTTCTGGAGCACCAGCCACCCTCTGAATGGCAAGAGATGCTCCTTTGGAAAAAATATGTGATGAAAAAAGGTGGGAAAATTCAGATGGCATGGATAGCTTACATTCTGACAATTGCTGCCTGATGCTCATTTTGCAACTTGCAAAATGCCTTTTATGTTTTTTATATTTAGCTGCTTCTTTTTCAGATAAGAAGAACAAAGGTGAATGCAAACTCTCCTATGTTCAACCATAACAGCATTCCACCGTGTACCAGTTAAAAAGCGTCTGGACTGTGAACCTTGGACCTGCCACTATCATATTTTCCGTATTGCATACAATGACCTCCTCGTCATGTTTACTGGTTTCCTTTTGTGGGAAATTGAAACATGCAACTAAATGTTTTTATTTTCATCCAATACTTATTATGTACTGCTGAAAATAAACGATGTAATAAGGTATGATGTGCCAAGCACTTACAATGCTTCCTGCCATAAGTTTTCAAACAAATGTGTTCATCCACACTAACCTGGTTCAGTGCTTTGAAAACGACTATATTTTTTTACAGCCCACTTTCCATCCCTGCTAGTATTACAAATGTCCTCCATTGCATACATGCTTTTATTTTATTGGACCTGTAGGCAAATTTAAACCAAATAAAAAGATATAATTATGTTTGATTAAGGTAGCTCAGTGGTATATTTGTGTCATCCAGTTCAGTGTCTATAATTTTTTTTTTTCAGTTTCATTGAAGTATGTACAAGGGATAAATAGATCTCAGAAGGTGTTATGCGCTCTACTCTGGAGATCTACTTTGTTCAATTTAACAGAAATAATTGCAGTATTATAGAAAAATGGAAGAGATGGGGACACCTCTGGTGAGTGATTCCCCAAGACTTGAATTACCCCTCAGGGATGCGCATCTGTCTCCATTGATTATACAGAACATTTAGGAAGACTACAAGCTAAAATAGACTCATCAGCTTTGTACATGTATTGGGTGTAGGTGTCCAGGTGTTGTTGGTAGTGGGGGTGACAGGGGTGGCCTCTGTGGGAAGCAGCCAGAGGCTGCCCTGTGCCAGACACAGCTGTCTCCAACCAACCTACTGCAGGGCACAGCTGAACCCCTCAGCCATGATGGTTCCCCACCCTGGGGAAAGCATACTTAAGAAAGAGTAAAAATGCCAGACAGGCAGAGAAGGAGGGAAAACAGAATGAGAAACATCCCTGCAGATGCCAAGGCCAGAGAAGGAAGATGGGGAGGAGGTGCTCCAGGCAACAAAGCAGAGAGACCCCTGCAGCCCATGGGGACCCATGCAGAGCAGACTTTTTCCTGAAGGACTGCAGCCTATAGAGACCTCACACTAGAGCAGGGGAAACATGTGAGAGGGAAGTAGGGGCAGAGATAAATCATTGTGCACTGACCAAACCCTTTCCCTGCTTCCCCTGAGCTGCTCAGAGGGGAATAGAGGAGTTTGGGTTCTGGAGTGAAGCTGTACATGGGAAAGGGGTAAAGAAAGGTGTTGTTTTAATGTTTGTCTTTGTTTCTCACTACTCAAATCTATTTTAATTGTCAACAAATTAAATTAATTTTCCACAAGTTGAGTCTGTTTTGCCCAGGATGGTAGTTGGTAAGCAATCCTCCTGTCTTTATCTCAACCCATGAGCTTCCTCATCCTGTTTTCCCCGGTCCTACTGAGGAGGGGGAGAGAGTGAGTGTCTGGGTGGGGGTCTGGCTGCTGGCCAAGGTTAACCCATCACAGCACTTAAACTTAAAAGGAATGTTTTTAAGTTGGAAATGGGGAAGAGGAGGCATGCCAGCATCCAATTTATGAGAAGTATTTGCATTATTTGTCTGAAAAGAAAAACTGTGCCTAAGACTAAGGCATGCACTGCATCATTTATTTCTGATTCAGCTACAATTAGGAAATATGGCAATCCTTCACTTCTGATAAGACATCTATATTTTGTGTTAAACCCCTTGTGACATCCCACTGAACATCAGATATGCCATAGACCAAAGCTGCAATACAGGTTTGCACAATATCATAAAGCTCAAGGATTGACTTCGACAGTTCCTTAGTGTTTGAATTTTCTTGAAAAACATGATTCTGACTACTGGTACGTAAACATTAGTATATTAGCAGAAGAAACCAAAAATGAATTTATGGCATGATTTGGCACATTCTATTCAGAATACATGCTGGCCTTGAAATTTTACAGTCTATATAACTAAGACCAAACGAGTAGGACAGCAAAGATCACTAATGTAACCACAGACTTAAATCAAGAGGGCTTGAAAACCAAAACAAGACCCTAGCTGTAGTCTAGGTCACTGCTGCTCTCCAGGTTTCCAAATTAGCTGCCTCTTTTTTCCCTTTAGTAATGATATATGCTCTTCTACCAATATTTGTACAAGATAAAAGGCATAGTGTCTTTGGAACTGCGGTGTGTTAATGGATGCACAATTAATCTAGTCATGTTTCCCTTCCCTAACTTTTCTTGATAACCTTGGTGAAACATTGTGTCACTGCTACGTTCCTCTGATTGTCTGTCTCATTAGGTATGTACCGAGTAACAAGTGACAGCACTGTGCTGCCTAAGATATGCTTTATGGTATAAACACATGAGCATTGAAACAAGCTATTTTAAGTGCTTCAGAAAGAGTTATTTCCTTCAGGTATTTACTTTTAGTTAAAGATGCATCCACTTATAAGGACATTTGTCATCATGATCATCATGCTACTGGCAACGAAGTCCCTCACAGTGAGAACTGTACCCTCACTAACTGTTTCCTCTCGGGAAAATTTGAGGAGAGATTACTACAAATAGATAGAAAATTAATTTCTCATCACAAGTTATAATGATTTCAAAAATTTCATTACTCCATATTGGGATCATCCTGAAACTTCACGTTGCTTTTCACCAACAAAGAAAAAGAAAACCCAATGATGTTATTAAGTGCCTCTTACAAATGATGGACTTCAGTTCCCTACATATGATGTGAGTGCCCTTATCAGAATAGATACTGGTACAGTTTCTTGGAAGCTTGCATCTTCCCACAAAAGATTTCAGTTGTGATGAACTAACATACCTTGCTTATAAAAAAAATTAAAAACATATTCAAGCTGTATGAATTTTCCACCCAATTCTCAACTGTGTATAGTGATAAATGAGGCTGTGGAATGCTATGATGGATGAGGTGGGGTTGCATGTGTTCTGCCTCACCATGGATTCACTTTCTGGGGAAGGAGAGTCTTCCTGCAGTCCTTTCTGTGGCAAAGAGAGAATCAAAGATCCTTGTTCCACAGTATTTCCACAAGCCTAGCTTTAGGTCAGCACGTCTAATGCCTGATCTTCCTGGGATCCGTTTTGCCATGAGAATGGAAACAGGATTGCTAACATTTGAAATCTTTTATTTTAAAATAAGTAAACTACCTGCAATGGCACAAAACTTTGTAAGAGAAGCAAGTGCAGACAAAATGTTTCTTCAGATAGTCTACCTATATCTTCCATTCCATGCAAGGGCCAGATTGATCTTAATTATTCATTCTCAGCCAGTTTTCCAGCTGACTTTACACTGTTAAACTAAACTTTACAGATTTTATGTTGGTAACGTTTGTCACTATTGTTAAGTTACATCGACATTTGTCTTATTAAGCGGTATGCACAGCCTGTGCTTTATGATATACCTAAGTGTATGTGTCAACATACAGTTAGAATCAGTAATCGTGTAGAGTGCTATAAAGTTTTTATTGCCAGTATGCCACTTGTGAGTTATGCAGGTCATCCCAAACAAGTGGCAAAACAACTTTTACAGCAACATGCGCTATTATATTTCAGTCATGCCACACAGAGTATATCACAGCAATAGCATTAAAGAAAAAAATTTGGCAAGCTTTTAAAATAAAATGCTGTTATTGAAACTGCTTTTATGTGACCCTCCACCTACAAAGTGAGTTGCCTTGGTTGCCCATAAATCCCACAGATTTAGGGAACTCTCTGCTTTTGTTACATTATGCACATATTTAGTGCACATATTTAGTGAAACTATAATGCTGTCTACTTCTTTTTATGTTCACTACCTTATCTTTGTTACACAGCTTAGCTTTTAAGATGTGTAATTATTTATCCATATTCTTAATGAGAGAAAATTCTACTTTGATTCCTCACAAATCAAAATTGCTTTTTCTGCCACACTGTTACTTGTGGTTAGGCTTTAAATTTCACTGGTCGCCTTGAACTAAAATATATGTGAAAGGAGGTGCAAGGTCATCTACATAGGATATTAACATTTATACAAACCAGCAACCAATTCTACCCATATCACACTATGCTTCCAGTCCTATGGTATTAATAAACCCTGCTTGCACACTGTAGTTATATCAAAACCTATTGAAATGCCAGGGATTACTTATTCAAACAGGGCTTTTATGGTTAATCAGGAAATTTAACATTGATTATACTGCATCTGCTTTTAAATAAAGTAAATGAAATTTGCCCACTTAAGAGTCATGATCAATCCCTTTGGGACAGCAAGGGGAATTAACATATTTAATTACCCTGTGATGAATTCTTTTTTCACTTGCGTAATGTTTAAGATGTACTGTATTACTGCAAAAGGTGACTACCTGCTTTATGAACTGCACGAGAATCCTGCTGTTCCTGTGAGGAGGGGGATACTCTTATTTTGCACTGCTATAGGATCATGAATATTTTCTTCTACCTGTTCTAAAATATTTGATACCTAGGTTATGCACTTCAAGTGGGAGCATGTCCAAAAATACTTTGTCACTAGCAGGCAATGAGGTGCAAGGTTGATTAAGGAACAGGCACACTCTTAGAAATCCAGTTTCAGTCTTTCAGTTTTATCCCCCTTCCCCAAATCCAACCTCCATTTGACCAAGACCAGGACCAAGGCCAAATTCACCTCCTCTCCGCATTATGTGCTGTGGGAGTGTCTTCAGGGCTGTCTTTGGGATAACGGGGATAGTCCTTGCGAAGGAGTTCACATATCCCCTGAAAAATGCACTCAGTAAGTATGTGGGTGATTCCAGAGCACTGAGCAGCATCTGCCTGTTTGCTTTTGCAGTGATCTTACATGATCAATGTGGGACAGAAAAGATGGTCCACAGTCTTTCCTAGAAAGGCAGATGTGTCATCTTAGGAGGAAGCTGAGAATCTGTAACAGAGTCTGCACATCAGGAATGGGGTTTCACCCGGCCCTGGAGTCAGCAGCTCAGCCACATCATAGATGCGGAGGTAGTTCATGACACCACAGCCCTGAGATGAGCGAGCGTGCCAGTTCAGCCCATGGCCCTGCTACCTCCGGATCTCACTGCAGACCCTGCTCTTCCAGAGAGCTTTCTGTGCTGAGCCCTTGGTCACGGCTTCTGGTCTCACTGTTCATTTTTTATCTGCCATGCTGATCTGAAATGAGAGAAACTGTCTTTTTTTTCCCGTTTTATGAACTTTTCTGTTATGTGAATACCTCATCTATACTCAGCATAGAATTTTTTAAACAAGGAAAATGGATTGGAGTTCTTTTGTTGGTGCTTATTCCTGGATTATTAATTACCTTTAATTACTATGTAACACCAAGATTAAAATACATTCTAAAACTTGACACTTCAGCCTTATTAGCTTACAACAATAGTATGGTAGTTTCTAACAATACTATTTATCAAAGGTAAACCGCTTATTAAGACCTGCTAATTATTAGGGTAGTGTAATCAATCTTCAGTAAAATTCCATTAGAGAGCTATAAGCCCTTGAGAAAACTTCTTGTGACTCTTATAAACTTGACCAATTCTGAAATGTGCAGGAAATCTCTTTTCTCCCACCATGAGTTACCTATATTCAAATTTGCTATCTTCGTTCTTTAGAAAGAAAGGCTTTTGGTTGATTGTTGACATGCCACTGGAGTGTTTTAATCATCTTGTAAGTGCTGATGTTCTTATTATTCATTTTTTGTAACAATTTTAGTCCACAAGCAGATAATTCGATGACAGGGAAGATAATTCATAAATCCATTAGAGGGCACAATCTTTTCCCCAATGTGCATACTGTCTAAATAGTTTAGAAATACTATTCTCCCCCTAATTTCCATCTGTACTGCATCACCTGGGTGTCATCCCCCTCATGCTACTTATTTTGCTCCTGTTTTCAGTACGCAGATGGACTTTGTATTTCTTAGGTCATCCACACATTCTGTACAAGCCTTGATGTCACCTGCATTTTGAAATTTTCACGTCTTACCCTATCTGTTCATTTTGGCTATGTCTATATTGTTGGACTGGAAATGCTTTTCGTCTCCAGGTGTGTGACTCAGTTGCTAATACTGTGATGGGATGCAACCTGGGCTTGCAGCCTTGTCCCCTCCTCACCCTGAGGTCAGTGTGCTCTGACCTGCCTCCCAGGCTGCTCGGGGGCCCCCGGCTGTGGGACACAGGTGCATTCACCCTCCCCACAGCATAGACATAGATGTGATCATGTAGCTCACCTCCTCTCTTCTTTTCCCATGTGCCAGACAAGAGCATTGCTCATCTTACGATGCAGAAAGGAAGCAAAGATTATCACTACCACCAAACAGGGATCCCATCTTTGAATGTGTTTCAAGCTCAAGGCAAGGCTGCTCTTTATGAACTTGCCCTGTGTTGCTTAGTTGACTCTCCCAGGGCCATACTGCAGCCCAAGAAAACAGAGATACACAAAGGTAGAAAGACACCCCACCAGGCTTCTTGGTTGATGCATTATCGCTTGTCTGTGTCACGGAGAAACAAGTGAAGCTCATGTGATAGTCTTTCCCATGTGAAAAGAAAGTAACAGACTTTTTGCTCTTAAAAAATTCTGTCTGGGAGAAAGAGTAAAAGTAACCTGTCCTGCTTACAGCGGACAGAAATAATCAGAGTTAATTCCAAACAAAGGAGCGAGTTCCTTTATCTCAGATGAACTGTGACCTTCAGAACCACAGCTACTCCTTCAAAGAGTTGTTCAGCATGGTGACAGGTTATTCAACACTAAGCTAAAATGTTTGCTTTCAATTTATGTTGTTTTTCTCCCATTACCCAAATCAGACTGTATTTCTCTCACTTTACACCGGCATTCACAGTGTCCTGTATATCTGTTAGCATTGAACACAGCATTCTGTGTTTCTCCATGTCATCAGCTTCATGCCTTTCTAAACCTCATTGGAATTTTTTTCCCTTCATATATACTTCCTAATATCCCAACTCAATTTATTACTTTAATTTATTGACTCTACAAATGAGTGTTTGTTTACTCACTCCAAACTAACTCTGCAACAGCTTCCTGCAATTTTTGGTACATTTCTGCATTGTTAAGAAAATAAGGTTTTGGATAAAGTTGAATTTAAAAGGGTACAAAGTCATATTACTCACTCTTCACATTTTTACAACAAATTAAACATGAAAATTATCTTTATGTCAATGTTTTTTTTAATAAGGTTTTATTGAAATAATGCATTTTCTAATTCTCCATTGCAAGAACTTGTATCTTATTTTTCAGTTGACTTAAAATACATCAGGATTTTATGCAAGAACTGTTTTCAAAAGCAACACATAGCAATCCCTTTCATTTGCTTCCATCACAGAAATCTACTACTGAAAACCAGTCAGCATTAGAAGAGGCTGCCGAAAAGAGGTTGTTTTTAAGGTTCCTCAAATGGAATTCAAGCTTGTTTTATTATGCATACTTTGGCCTGTTGAGTCCTAGACTCAAAAAAAGTTCAGTTTTTTTTTTCATAATACTTGGGGTGGTATTCTTAAAAGAATACGAAAATTTTTGGATATGAAAGGAGATTTGTTCATAATTCTGTGTTTTTCTGAAAGCATAAGTTCATTTCTACTATAGAGTTGGGTTTGTTTTCCTGGTGCATATTTTTATTTGAGTTATATTTTGTTTAGTTATAAGACTGTTTCTGTAGGAGAGTAGTTTTTATTTGTATGAAGTTACTTTAAAGTAAATAATCTAAAGAAGACAAATATGTGTTAAAGACAATACAAGAAATTCCATTCTGAAATAACCGTAAATGCTTTGAGCCATCCTATATACTTTAAAACCTCATTTATACCTTTCACAGTGTAGAATTTAATTCTAGTTAAAGCTAGATAGTTAAAGTCAGCGACATTATGTTGCAGTTTTCATTAAGTAGGGTCTTGCAGAATTGTATACAAATGTCTGCTAGATGTCTGCAGAGGCCTGGTACTTCCACACCTACTCAGTTCTTCGGGACTAATTCAGAAAGACACAATTAATAAATTGGATGTATTGAATAAGAATTGTTAGCAAGGTTTTGCTCAGCCTCACTGATTTTAAAAACATGGGTTATAAACAGGAGTGAAAAATTCTGGACATGCTACAAAATAAAAGACCAAGGGTTATGGCATTTCATCCCTTTGCAAACTCTTTCTTCGTTTTATGAGCCCCCGCTGGTACCTCTGTTCTTTCCCACTGACAAAGTGATGTATTCTTCCCATAGCATACAGACCTCTTCAGCTTTGTCATTCATATAAGTAAGGTTTTCTTATAAGCCATTTTCTGCCAAGTTAATACACCAAAGCTTTAAAGGTGGAATACAAGCGCTTTTTAAAATGTTTCAGGGTACCTTTCTTCATACAGTCAAGAGTAACTGCAATCCATTTAAGTCAAATGCTTCATATAAAAAGAAGCATTTACAGCAGCAGGGTTGTTTTTAAAGCAGTTTATTTTCTATAATGGTTTTGGCCCAGCCCTTTAGCTTTCAATAGCATTTAACTCACAGACAGAAATCTTAATTTTCTCCCTGCGAAGCATAAATGACAGTTTCTTATGTAAGAGTCCTCGATGCTTGAATAACTGTAAATAGTTATCCAGGCCTTGTTATTTGCTTCTGACTTGCTTGTAATGGCTTAGCATTGTGATAATGCAATTAAATGCTGTGACTTACTACAAAGCAATGGAACATACAATTGCCATGCGGTTTAGTTTGACTGCGGAATATGTCCAGTGCTCGTAACGGATGCTATTAATCAAAGGTAAATGTAAAATCACAGTCTGCAGTTAATAGGCAACTGATAATCAGACCATCTATTTTCAGGCATCAGATCAAACAAAGATTATTATCATTATCTAATCAATTACATTAGCTTTTGAGCTGCTCTGCCTTGATGGGTAAGCAAGATCTAAATGCTGCCATCCTTACTGCAAGAAAACCACTTGAACTTTGTTTAAACATGAGATACTGAAGTGTCCCTCAGGCCCCAGGGGTGCATCCAGGCCATGTCCCATCTCCATCTGGGATGAAGTTGAGGTGTAAAGCTCTCCTTCCTAAGTTCTGATTTTCATGGCAGGGATGGAGGCACAGAGGTGCACAGTGCACTCTTGTCAGGAGGGTGGGATGCTGGGGTGTGCTGCGGAGCACAACTATCCACAGCATGGCCTTAGCTTTAAAGATAGCCCCTGCAAAAATGGGCTTGATAAAAATTTTAGCTAGAATGCTGGTTTCATCCTTTTATTTTCTGCTCTTTAAAATTTGTGTACTCCATGTGGTGAAGGTGCAAACCTCTTTAGAGGTTTCATACAGGATACATGGACTTGCTTTCCTTAAACCCTGAAAGTCTTCAGAAATAGCTGACAAACCCCAGGTGTGCTCTTGACCAAACTTGAAAACTTAAGGTTGAATATTCCTGGGCTAGAATGTAACTTTACACGTAGATTTGGCTTCTGAGCTGTCTAAATATAGTGTAAAGCTGCATTTACATTTTGGGAGAAGTATTTGGATCAAATTTCTCTCTAGATAACTCTTTATTGCATGCTTTGGCATTAACTTATTAATTTCCTTTTAATTAAATGATTGTTTTACCTGTTTCAAAGTGTAAAAGTTTGAGTTTTGTTCTTTTTCTCCAAAAGACATGTAAATTCAGCTGTATTTATTTGTTTCTTTAGTAAGCCCTGGGTCTATACCAGCTGGGAAATGACAGATCTGCATCTCTCTCTATAACTCTGACATCTCGAAGTCTTTTTATAAAAACACAAACTTATAAGGGCCTCCAAGATGAAAGTACATGCACTTAGGCAAAATGTTTACAGTTTGCTTATCCACATAACAACCGTTTCACAGATCCCAAAATATTTATTTTCAATATTGAACTTCTTTTTATGGTTGATCCACTCTCTTTCAAAGCTGTTCAGTTTATACAACCAGTAAATTACTTTTCCATAATTGCTGTAATTACAGCCCTCCTCATGTGCCTACTCTTATCTCAGAACTCTGCTACTGTTGAACATTCTGGTAACAGAAAACCTCATGTTTATTTAGGAGATAACATATAACACTCTGTTAACTAAAATATCTATTTGGGAAGCTCTCTGTAGTTAACATGATGTGATATTACTGTGATTTAAAAGGCTGTAACAGCATACCAGTTATACAAAAACCTTTTAAAGACAATGTATAGCTCAATGAAACCTTGAAATGTTAAAAAAAAATCCTATTAAAAATCAGGCTGAAACTATGGCTTTATTATGTGAAGGGAAAATATGCTATTAGTAAGAGAAAAAAAAATGACATCAACATAGTCGAGGTCATTCCTACAGAACTTGGGAAATCCCCATTTCCTGCTTAACCATCTCTGAAGAGACAATTATTGTGATGACTCAGGATTGCACATTGTGTACTTCAACAAGAAATTGTATTTTACACTACTTGAGTAAGTTTCATCAAAAGTGATGCTTCCTTGTCTGCACAAACTCTTCTCATTGTGTTCTGGTTCCTGCTAATATCTATACAAAAAGCAACCCAGTTATTTAAAGCACAGCTATGAGGAAATAACATTTCATTACCTGAAATACTCATAATCTGGAAGATGGAGAGGACTTCTTCCTAAATTATAACTTGTTTTGTGAATTTAATCATAGTTTTCATCTTCAGCTCCTTTAGAAATGCCTTCCCTCAGCTTTACTGTCAATGCTGATTATGCAAACCTGCTATTGCAGTTTGAATTTCCTTACTAAAACCACATAAAAACACAAGGAAACAGGAGGATGGTCAACAAAGTTCTGAGATGGGCCGAAGCAGTCTTTCTCAGAGCTTTCTGCACTGGGTTGGCCCATATTCACAACTACTTTGCTATTTTGTCATGGATACAATGAAACACAAATATATTAAAAATGGCATTAATTTCAGAATCCAGATTAAAGCTGACCTCTCATAATACTCTGACACATTTACTGCAAGGTACCACCCAGACTTTGTCTTTGTATTTCACCACTCCTTCTGTCTAATACCATCTTCTTCTCTGTCATTTTTCATTTTGTTATCATTAGTCATGAAGAAGCCTTCTTAAATAGAGCTTTTGCCATGTCTATCAGCTTTCCTACATATCGTTGCTTAGCAGCCCACTATTCAAAAATCACATCAGAAAACATCTTTTTTATCCTTCCCTGCTACTTTAATTGCTCTTT
>NW_009258961.1:1354029-1385042 GCF_000687185.1 Egretta garzetta | reverse complement strand
ATGGAGGCCCACGGTGGAGCAGATCTCCACCTGTAGCCCGTGGAGGACCCCACACTGGAGCGGGTGGATGCCTGAAGGGAGGAGGCTGTGACCCCATGAGAAGCCTGTGCCAGATCAGGTTCCTGGCAAGCCATTGTGGACCCGTAGGGGGAGGAGCCCATGCCGAAGCAGGTTTGCTGGCAGAACTTGTGACCCTGCAGGGGACCCAATGCTGGAGCACTCGTTTCCTGAGGGACTGCACCCTGTGGAAATTATGGACCCATGCTGGAGCAGTTTGTGAAGAACTGTAGCCCATGGGAAAGACTCGCGTTGGAGAAGTTCGTGGAGGACTCTCTCCGTGAGATGGACCCCACGCTGGAGCAGGGGAAGAGTCCTCTCCCGAGGATGAAGAAGCAGCAGAGACAACGTGTGATGAACTGACCCCAACCCCCATTCCCATCCCCCTGCGCCGCTGGGGGGAGTAGGTAGAGAAACTGGGAGTGAAGTTGAGCCCAGAAAGAAGGGAGGAGTGGGGGGAAGGTTTTTTAAGATCTAGCAGTTTTTCTCCTCTCCTTCTCTGATTTTGATTCATAATAAATTAATTTTTTTTTCAAGTTGAGTCTGTTTTGCCCATGATGGTAACTGATAAAATGGTTTCTCCCTGTCCTTGTCTCAACCCACGAGCCCTTTGATTTATTTTTCTCTCCTCTGTCCGGTTAGAGGGGAGTGATAGAGCAGCTTTGGTGGGTCCCTGGCGTCCAGCCAGGGTCAAACCACCACATGCGTATACGAGGATGCAGTATACATCACAATTACATCTGTAAGTATGATACTGTGAGATGTCTTTTATAAGATCAGTTAAAAATTAAAATAAAGCAAAATCACAATTTCTTCATACTAGAGCATGAAATAGAACAAATGGCACAAATGCAAAAGCAGAAAATTATACATAATTATTTTTCTCCTTTGTAAAAGGAGCTAGCGAACCAGGAGTTACCTAACAGTCATTAAAACTACAGTAAAAAATTGACATGTATGGCAAGCATATGAAGCAGTTGACAGTTTATTTTCTTTAAGGAGATGGATGTTTTTTCAGTGTTGTGCTGCATATAACTCTAGTAAAAAACTGAAAGCAGACCCTTAAAGTGGAACTACAGGTAAGAGGTTTTACCAATCTAGTAGCATTAAAAGGATAGGGGGAGATCCTACTCTCCCACCTGACACCTTATCTGTGCTCCTTGGTAGGAGCACCCACACCTTATTTTGCAGTGGCTTTAGCATGCATTGGATGATGATCCAATTGGACAATAAGCCAAGACAACTTAGGAATCAACCAGAAAACTAAACTGGTTAAAAAAAAGGGGGAAAAGATTGGGTGGGGGGATTATTTCGTGCTTGGCAATGGTCTTGTTCACAAAAATCTCCTATCAGCATCCAAGTGAGTGCAAAGGAATCAGTGCAAATATGCAGGCATAAGAGGTCACAGGGTTGGAGAAGAAATAGGTGACAAGACACCTTTTCAGCAATGGTGACCTCAGCCATCTCATGTAAGTTGTGATTTACATTTCTACTTGAGATGGCCACTCCTTGAGTTGATGGCACTCACTAATATCGCTGAGAATTTCAAGCAGATTTTCCCCTCATGGTTCATTTTCTACCAAGTTAGTAGGCTGGAGAAATCTTAGAAAGGAGGTCAGGTGAAGGGAAGCAGAAGGAGCACATGGCTGGGAACAGGTTCTCTGCTTTCGGTAGCTTCCAGCTCCTAGACTGGCTCAGCCTTCTTGGGATGCTTCACCTTAGGGATGTTACTGCTAACTCCACCTAAAGTTCTATTGATGAAGATGAAATTAGCATTCCACCTCTTGTCCTGAATTATTTCCTTCTGCTATAAGGTGTAATTGTGTCATATGAGTTAATTCAGGTAGCTGAGGCAGCAAAAAGCCTATCCCAGTTTTGTGACTGGGTTAGCTTCCTGCTGGTTCTGGTCCCAGTCCGCTCTCCGCAGGCTGAGTACTGCACTGCTGCTGGAAAAGACATGGCAGAAACACATGGTGAGGACAGAAATGTGACTGACCTGTTCATGGCACTTGCTCTCTGTAACATTGAACTAATCTCTTAAATCACAGCCTGGCTGGTATTTCTACTGACACCCCTGGCTTAGGGGGCTCTTTTTCTCTCCCTGCCATGCTCTTTTCCCACCGGCTCATTCCTACCACGTTGCGTGTCCCCACTCTGTGTCAGCAGTGCTGGCTCTCTGTGCTCAGGATCACGAGATCAGGGGACCGCTGGCGATGCAGCGGTACAAAGACACGGCTGGCTGCCATGTGGGGACTGCCTTAGCCGGCTTAAGCAGGACGGGTGCCAAATGTGAAATCATGGCCAGACAGAGATTCCCAAATGTCGCTTGCTCAGATGCTGCCTTCATAGGACCAGAAGTGTTTTCTGTCACACCTTCCCACTCTGTGCCAGACCATATGCTTAGGAGAAAACATGGCACTGGCCCCACTCCCCCTTCCCATACGACACAGCAACAGCAGTGGCAGATCACAGGAGGACCCAGAAGAGGAAGCTTTCCAGCTCTCCTTGTCTCCTCTGAAGAAGAGGAGGGAGATCAGTTGTTAGTTTTTGGGTGCTGTATTGACTCCAGAATGCCAAAAGGCGACTGGGCTATGAGTACACCTTACCCTAGTGAATCCCTGAGGAGGATCTGGCTAGACTCTTTGCTATGGTGAGGAAAAAGGATTAAAAGGTTTTAAACTAAAAATCTAGGCTTTTTTTTTGTTGTTGTTGTTATAAACTAGCATAACAAACACACAGAAACTAGAACACAGAGCATCTTAGGGTGTTGTTTCATTGTTTATTGAGGCTCCTTGCCATGGCGGTACAAAGACACGGCTGGCTGCCATGTGGGGACTGCCTTAGCCGGCTTAAGCAGGACGGGTGCCAAATGTGAAATCATGGCCAGACAGAGATTCCCAAATGTCGCTTGCTCAGATGCTGCCTTCATAGGACCAGAAGTGTTTTCTGTCACACCTTCCCACTCTGTGCCAGACCATATGCTTAGGAGAAAACATGGCACTGGCCCCACTCCCCCTTCCCATACGACACAGCAACAGCAGTGGCAGATCACAGGAGGACCCAGAAGAGGAAGCTTTCCAGCTCTCCTTGTCTCCTCTGAGGAAGAGGAGGGAGATCAGTTGTTAGTTTTTGGGTGCTGTATTGACTCCAGAATGCCAAAAGGCGACTGGGCTATGAGTACACCTTACCCTAGTGAATCCCTGAGGAGGATCTGGCTAGACTCTTTGCTATGGTGAGGAAAAAGGATTAAAAGGTTTTAAACTAAAAATCTAGGCTTTTTTTGTTGTTGTTGTTATAAAGTAGCATAACAAACACACAGAAACTAGAACACAGAGCATCTTAGGGTGTTGTTTCATTGTTTATTGAGGCTCCTTGCCATGGCGTCAGCATTCACTGGGTCACAGGGAGAGCCAAATCAGAGAACAAACTCAGCTAAACACACTCACTGAAATAAAATTTAAAAAAAAAAAAAGAAAAAAAAAGAAAAAAGAAAAGAAAAAAAAAAAAAGGAAAAGCCATTTTCACAGAGGTCAGCTCTCTGGCCCTGAGTGCCAGGACAGGAACACAGAAAAGTGCAAGGATGTGCATCTGGCATCACTCTTTTTTGAAGCAGCATCGGCTTAGATCAACTTAGGTCAGCTAATAATGAAACCACACCCTCAGGCGACATTCAGCATTTTGCATAAAAAGCATGTAAAATGCACATCTACTCCAATGCCCGGGTGCAATCTGCATTGATCAGCAGCAGCTCAGAGCCCCTGAGATCTGTATTGTTTGCTTCCTATGCTCTTATGGTTCATTGCTACATATATTACATACACAGTAAGTCTCTGCAGAGAAACAAATAATTTCAGCTGTCTTATGGTAAAGTTTCCTAAAGGCACAATTCTCCACATTTCTGTGAAATTTCAGATAGTCATGGTAACTTATCTGAATGTACATTGAAATCTAAAAATTATGACCTTAAAAACTAGGAATTGAATAAGTATTTTCAGATTGAAAGTCAGTGATGTAGAGACAGAGTCTGAATCATTCTGGGAATTTTGAGGTGCCTTAGTCCCAGTTTATGAGTACATAAGCCCTAAATTGTGATAATTAATCTCTTTTTAGGTTTATACCTGCAGGAATTGTACATATTGGAAATCAAACAAATTAAGATTGTTATTCAACATCTCTTCTTGCCTGTGAATTTCTTTCCTTAAAAAAAGGCAATTAACCACTTCCTTCAGTCTCTGTAGGAAGAAGGAAGACGGTGTGTTACTTGGGAATATCCACTCTAGCTTCACAGGTACCAATAGACATGGCTGGGCCATCACCAAGCTCCAAGACTCATTTGGGAGCTCAGGGAAATACAGACAGCAAGCCTAGGCTCAATTCTGTGCTGCTATTTTATATTGTAATTAGCATGTAAACCAGATATTAGTACCTAAACTAAATAAAGCTCAGGTTACACCTTAACTGCAGTAAAAACATGTGGCACAGCATTTTAGAGATATCTGTGTTTTACTGCTCATTTAGTAATAACGCTTTTTTGGTGTGACTTGAATTTCCAACCCATACAATCTCCCCTACTCCAGCAAGCTGTTGTGGGAATAGACATGTGTGCATAAAAAAAGGTGCCCTCTCACTAGGCAGACAAGCGTCCCGTTAATGATGATACTTAAGCTTAATTGTTCAAATAGTGTGAAGGGACCTGTAAATGATTGTGGAGCTCCCAGGTGCCCCAAAAGACAGCAATTCACCCCACAAATTACTGCAATAATTAGAAAATAGTTTGTGTTAATCTGGGTTTCTGATCACCCACAGGACTCCATGAGTGCTGTGACAATTTTCTAGTTTACATATAAGGAAAACAGGAAGAAACTTGTTGTTCTGCAGGCCTATGGGCAAGTAAAGAATAAACTGTGATTCCTCAAAGCCTGTTTTTTATCTGTCTGTGTTTTTAACTCACTGAAAGGTGACACGTACATTTGCAGAGTGTTGAATCATTATTTCTGTCAAATAGTAGTAATGTAACAGGGTGTTTTGGTTGGGATGGTGCCCATTCATATTCTTGGCACTTCTCTAAAGCCTATGAAGGCATTTGCTCCACTTCCCCTGAATGAACAAACTACAGCTGCTATTCTTCAAGCTGCAGCTTGTTGCCTCTGCTTAAATACAGATTTTAAACGTAAGAACTTTTTAATAGTCTTTAATTTTGTTTATTGAAACGTCTTGTAACATACTCCTGGGAACTCACTCAGCTCCCATACCCTTTCATTTGCTAAATAAGAACAATAAATAAAATGCATCCATGTATGTAACATGGAATAGCACAATTCTACACCTTTTCTCTTATCTTTCACATACATTACCTAACTTCTCCAATTTTGTCTCTAACGAACTCACCTATGATAGTTTGGATTTGGTGAGCATATTTTATATGCTTCAGCAAAATATTCACTAATCAAATAGAAATCAAACAAAAGGAATTTTCTATCATCTTATCTCTATCTGTTTAAATTAATGGAATCTGATAGATAACCAAAGCTCTTTACAGATGAATAGCTATGGAACTCAAACTGGAATGAAGTAAATTCAATAGCTACCCAGTTTCAATTGAAAAGAATGGTATTTCATAACTAACCCATTTGCCTTGAATTCTAACTCTCCTGCAAGGAGTTCTATGGCAATATAATAGCTATTTGTTCTATTAATTTCAATAGAATTTCAGTAAAAAGTAATGAAAAGCAGAGAGTGCACATCCAGTAACTACTAATTCAATACCATTTTTACTTTTTATTTTAAAGAGTGTATTTTGACAAGTATTGAAACACAATTTGGTCTACAGGAAAAGCTAATTATTTTTTTCATGCTAGCATTAGGGATCTTCAGTGCTTGGAATAATACTTTTATGCCTGAAGGTCTTGAAGTCTACTCTGAGATTTACTCTGAATTGGAGGGAAAAATTCCAGAAAATTTGCCCTTCTCCCCTCATCTCTTTTGCAATAGCTTAGCACATATGCGTAGAATATATCAAGAGGCAGATTTTCCAAGAAAAAGATGTTATGGTAACATCTGCAAATAAACTGAACTGGAATACTAAAACATTACATGAGATAAATGAAGACTGATTTTAAGCAGAACTATTTACTTTGTAAGGTATTCTCAGACCACTCAAAATTCATGTAGGTTTATGGATAAGCATTCAAAAATTTGAACAAAAAAGACTTCTGATAACACATAGTTTTTGTGACCAAGTTAAAAATGAAAAGAGAGATTGTCCTTCTTCATAAAGGCTTATTATTTTCATCCACAGCAAATGCAATGATGTTCTCCAGTTTAAACATTTGTTTCAGAAGTTCACAGAGGTGAAAGCTACAATAAAATAAAATGTTTTTAGAAAAATGAGTGAAGAATTTTGGCATGTAGAAACTCATTTCCTACAGCACTGATTAAGCTATAATACAAGACTCCAGCATGTAGCATGCTTTGCATATTTATGTGGAACACTAAAAAACTAAGAGGTGAGCACAGCTGGGAAAAACCCCACGACCAACAATGAAACTACGTATACTGGCATCAGCTGAAAAGGACTGCATTCTTGTCACTTACAGAGTACTATAAAGTCACAACACTTTATGCAGTTTGGACCCATATCACTGTTTGGGCCAAATGAGATGAGTGTGAAATGAGGAGAAAATGAAAATTACCATTCAGTGTCATGTACTTTGGGAAAAGCTACCTGTAATCTGTTTCCCTCTGAGACTGCTTATTCTTCAAAAAGTGCAAGTTATGTTTACTTGATGGTTTCTTTCCCTGTCAAGAGTAGCTGTCCAGAGGTCACGCCTTGTAGCCTGTTCTGCTTGTACAATAGCAACAAGGCAGATTGGAAGAGAAGTATCTTCACATAAACCCTATCCGGGCTTATGCTTGGGTTTAATATTGCCAGATTTCAAACAAATGTGACTCCAAGTTGACACGTTATGCAATACACGCCTCACCCTACCCATCAGACTTTATGCAGCAGCTCCGCTTTTGACTTCAAGGCCTATATAACCAGATGTTCAAACTATCATATTCCTTTTTGTAAGGGGAGAGAAACCTTCCCAACTTTCAGAATCAAGACTTTTCTCTTCCTAAACTGAATGGGGACTGGGGAGCTTGAAGTTGATTTCACAGAAAGAAAAATAAGTACTTGCTTTCCTCATCTGTCAGTAACAAATAATTTGACAAAATGACTTAATTTTGGAATTATTTTTTTAGTAATACATTTAATATCAGTGGAATTAGATCTTAATGTATTGTTCACTGCCATATTTCCATTAGTAAATGATTTGCATCAGCTAAAGTTCTGCCACGCTGTCCCTCCTGATTTCAACCTGAGCAATTAATTATACTTTTATTAAACTTTTATAGGAAAGTTTGATCACAACTGAAATGTCAGAGGCTTCTTAAAAAGGCACTAATGTATCATTACCATAGTTTCACTTCCTTCTAATTTTTAAAATATTAATTTATATACACACTCTTCAAAACATGCATCAATCAAACAACGAGGTACGGTGTGCATTTTTGTGGCAGCAACATTTGAGCAACCCAAATATAATATGCACTCATATCAATAAAAGCTTGAAAGATACTGTAAGAACATGTTAATTGTTTATGGTGAAGACAGTCAAACTAAATATTATGAAAGGACTCAAAACTGTCTAATAATTTAGAAGTGATTTATCTGAGCAAAGTCAACATGCTAAAATGAAAATGTCAGTCATTAATATCTGGAATAGATGATTTCCATATTACTAAAATGTGTTTTTAGCCATTAGCGTAGCTTGGAGCAGCCATCTCTCATGCCTCCCACAGAAAGGTTTTCCTGACAAAAAATCTCCCAGGACAAAATAGAAAGGAAACACAACCATTTCATTTTCTAATTGGTATGAAAAGCTAACCAAAGAGTAAATGCAGTACAAAGAGGAGAACCTGATTAGAGTATGTTTGTAGCACTGCAGATATCAGCAGTTTCAATTAACAAAATATTCACGCATTCATTTTTAGTTTGTCATAAGAAATACTTCTTTTGAGTGTATAAATGAAACACAAATCATAAACTGCAGCTATGTATGCCAGATCTGTCACTCCTATGTTCCTATAGTAGAGAAAGTCTATATCCTATTTATCATCTTCCTTTAACCAAAATATTAAAATAAGGATGCTGAAGTATAACTAAATTCCAGTGGGTATGATCCTACATGCTAGGGGAGTGAAATCTACTGGAAGACTTTCTGTATAATTTCATAAATGAAATTCAGGCTAGCAACCTGTGAGTGCTCTATGTTTTATTGGCTCATGCTCAGGATAACTTCTTGCCTTTTTGGCACTGTCAGTTTACTATGTGCATCACAGAATCACAGAATCACAGTGTATCTCAAGTTAGAAGGGCCCCATAAGGATCATGGAGTCCCTTGCTCCTCACAGGACTACCTAAAACTAAACCATATGACTAAGAGCATCATCCAGATGCTCCTTGAACTCTGACAGGCTTGGTGCCATGACCACTTCCCTGGGGAGCCTGTTTCAGGGACCAACCACCCTCTCAGTGAAGAACCTTTTCCTAATGCCTAGTCTGAACTTCCCCTGGCACCACTTCATTCCATTTCATCATGTCCTATTGCTGGTCACCAGAGAGAGGAGATCAGCACCTCCCCCTCTGCTGCCCCCCTTGAGAAAGCTGTAGCCTGCGATGAGGGCACCCCTCAGCCTTCTCTTCTCCAAGCTGAACAAACCAAGTGCCCTCAGCTGCTCCTCATAAGTGTTGCCCTCAAGGCCTTTCACCATCTTGGCTGCCCTCCTCTGGACACATTGTAATAGTTTGTTGTCCTTATATTGAGGCAATCATTTGGTTTAGTGTTAGTTTTCATCTCATCCTACAGCTGAGTTAAGTCCAAGATGCTGTAGTAACCTGTACACTGAAAGTGAAGATTGACCTTCATCTTATTTCACAACATCACAGTGAGACACAAACTTTGGTTGCAAAACTGCATTCTCTTTTGAGGTCAGCAACAAATATCCAGTGGAACCAAAATTGCATTCTTTATTTTTCAAGCTGCTATTTTTTCCTACAGTTATCTGTATTTTAAGAGTTAACAAGACAAGAGAGATGGAAAGGCTGCAAATTGAAGTGTGATATTATGAAGGTGAGTTCCTACTGACATGGAAAGTTCAGTATATGCTTCTGGTGGCTAAATGAAAAATACATGTCATGGGAGTTTAAACTCCCATAGGTTAACTTGCAATATAAATGATATTAAGGGATGTTGAATGTTGTATTACAGGGCAGGTGACACTGAGTAACACAGAGAAATAAGAAATATAAGAGCTGAGTTTTTCATATTACCTTCATATTACCTTCTAAACACATCGGAATCTCCCAGACGCATCAGAACAATTTTAGGTTTCACTGTTGCAAAAATGCTCAGTGAATTTTGGCCATACCACCCCTGTCCTAGCACTCTGGGCCAAAACAGTTCTCTTGACTATAGTAATGGTAAGACTTTCTGTTAGTAAGGCAGAGAGAAAGGAGGAAAAATCTATGTTTTTTCCCCAATAATTCCTGCATCTGAAAAAAAAAATTTTTTTACAAGAAGAAATGGAGGGTTGACACATTGCAGGAAGGGAATCCATAGGACCCTTACCAGAAAGAAATAATTATTTCCCAAATATTTTGTTTGATAAAACTTCTGATGTCTCTAATGGTTTTAAGTTTTTGCTCCACTAAATCTGGCACTGATATGGGGTACTCTGTAGGGATCTTTATCATAGTCTCTTTGCCAAGTCATGAGAAATCTGTGGTTCAGTCAACCACTCTTCACCCTTTTCTATCATTTTATCCTTAAAAAGTCTCCCTGAAACAAGAACGTTGACTGAGTTTAATCTGTGCCCTTGTATACCTATGTGGCTTTGTGAGGAAAAAAGAGAAGATTTTGTTTACATTAAGGAACATAGGTACTTAATATAATACCCATACAAAATTATATATTCTAGTAGGTTTTGTCATATTGCTAATAAGGTTTGGAACTTTTGGCAACATGGGGTCATTTATGTATGGCTCAAAAGAGACCTGCATAAGCAGTTAAAAAGTAAAGAAAATGTAATGATTTAAACTGAGATTGTCTACACATCTGAATTCTTTTACTGAGTTTTGGGTTGAGTTTTTATTCTTTGGGAAATATAAAATTGAAACTTGCTCTGAAATTCAATGACTAAAAAAGCATAAGGAAATGATACTAAGAACTCCCAGCTGTCTCATTAATGGAATTTGGCAAATTATTTACAACCCCAGATCTCCTTTTTTTGGTGTGTATTATCCATGTACAGCATTAGGATTTATTTGTAAGGAGAAACTAAGGCTGGTTGCCAACACTACTTTGTTTCTGTATTTCAAAAAGAAATATGAAGTTTTCTTTTAAGGTCATGGGACATAATTGTAAAAGATAATATACTACCTAAGACATTATCATAAACAGATTAGCCTTCATCAGGCAATGGCTCAAAATTATAATACAAAGCAAATCAATGTCAATTTTGCTTTGAGGTAAGGGATTTGCACCTATCACCTTTTATTGATATTGTACAATAACCTTGGCAAAGTACTTTAAGATACAACAAAGTGTTATGATAGCAGTAAGGTAGGGAGGTTTCTTGCTGTAGAACAAATTTGCTCTAAGTTACATGAATCTCTCCATTATATTTACCTGAATAATGGAGAAAACAATTTGACATTTGTTTCTAATATGAAATTTAGGGAATTTGAAATAGTTGGTAAATCAATCTATCAGAAATAACAGTTAATTTAAAATATTAAATTGTTTCGAGTTCTATTTTCAGTGTATGAAAACTGATTCCTGTTTATGCAGTTTTCTAAAACAGATGAAGATTCCAAGACAAAATATTTTAAAAGTATAAAATGGTGTCACAATGCAACGAAATACTTTTCTCAGATATATGGTCTTAAATACAGCTGAATACAAGCAGAAAAAAAATGGTCACAGAGACAAAAGTTAAAATATAACTTTCAGTATTCCTCTGGGGCAAAATTCAAATTATTGATGCATCAACAATGCATCAAAACCATAAATGTTTTCCCTTAAAAATAGGAGTGTCTGCAAAACATAAAATTCAGATCATCTGAAGTTTATCAATACTGACCAAGCCAAATGCTGATGTAACTGGAGATACGTTTGTGGAGATAGCATAATTTTCATGTTTCCTAGCGTAATACAGCATTGCCTCAATTAAGTACAGCTGAAGTAGCATGTTCAAAGCAATTAAATTGATATTTAACCCCTCCTGCTTGCAACATTTGAAAGCAATCTCTTTACATTGTCCAAAATAATGCACATTAGGGGTTAACCAAAATTTTCTTAAAGCAGACTTATTTCTGCTTGGAAAAAATGAAAAAAGTCACACGTCCTTCGTTTGGGTTTGCACTCCTTGGAAAAAAAAAACTGTATCAAAGTAGTTCTTTCAGGTAACTGAACCATAAGAGCATGGCCAAGTTCTGGAGTCTGGGTGTGTGCTCCATTCACATTATATGTCAGAGAGACCGGGTGCCCCAAACCCCCCAACCCAGAAGGGAAACTGGGCCAGGCACTATATTTTCCAGCTGGTCCCTGGCCTCTGAAACAAGGAGATCAGCACAGTGAAGTGTCTGAGGAATGTCATATTGGTAAACAGAGATTCAGCCCTACATAAGCATAATTAATTGAGAGATCAATTCCTCCACTGAAGAGAAAACTCTTGAGGTGTTAATATACATGGTAACCTAGGACAGAAGGAGCAGGACTGTTTGCTGCACTCCTGGAAGCAAGAAGTCTCTTGAGAGAGCACAGCTGTTGACTTGGAAAAGTACAAAATAATAATGCTTGATTCACACAGTATTCAAGCAATAAATAATTAACATATTCTCCTTTTTCTAGAGGTGTCTGGTGTAACATCCCTGTGTTCATTCATAGCATTTTGAAGGGCATTGGCAAAACATCTTCCCCAGTACTTTCCCTGAATGTGAACACAGAGAAATTTGTTATTCTATGCAACTTCCAAACTGTGCTCATGTGTACAAATCAGTCAGTTCTCTTTGATGTAAGATGATGTGAAAGAGTTGGAGATGAGAAATGAAAATGAAACTAAAAAGTAATCATTTGGGTCCAATGTTTTAATTGCAAAATCTTTTAAACTTTTTTGACAGTGCTGACCAGCCCTGTTATTTTCAAAAGATGCTGTAGCATCTAAATGCTGCAGTCAACTTGTGGCTCTGTTGTGCCAGGTGAAAATGCTGAGCATGTGGCTCTTGTATCACTTCAAGTTTGGAGAAGCTTTTTCCTGCAAATGCAGAAATTATATAGTTCAATAGTATTGTGCATGGATGGCAAAAGCAGAGTTCTAGAACTGCTGAATTCGATCCTGTATTTGGATCCGTCACACGACATGATGATGGGTGATGCGTTTCACTTGCACTAATATCTTTCTATCCTTAACAAAAATGGCATAGTTGATCACCGTACTTCATTTCCACAAGTCATGACAAAGCTCAGGAGCCCAAGAAGTTTGCTGCTGTCATTCAACTAATCATCTGCATCTTCAGAAATGTACAGCCCCTCTTTGGGAGCTGCAGTTTTCAAGAGTCACCCTGAGTGAAGCCATTAGCATCCTTCCAGGATGCATCCTCCTGGTAACGAGCTGCCAATGGTGTCAGCGAACAGAAAGATCAGGCCAGATGAGTCTCAGCCCTCTTGAGCCAGTAACTGGAGCAGAAGATCCCCATAGCCTCACAGAAGGGAACCTCCTTCTTCAGTGACACATCCTGAAACAAATATACAGGGCAATGGATGCTGTGAGCTGCTTGCAGGAAACTGTATTGCCCCAAGGGGAGGCACAGAGATTTAGCAGGGTAAGTAGAAGTTTGTGCAGCAGGCAAGTGCTTGTGTTATTTGCATGCTGCTGGCAGTCCCACAACTTCAGAGAGCTTTCAGGCTGAATTCATTACCATCTGAGGAATTACATGCCCAGGTTGTGTATCCTTTGTACTTCTGAGGGAAAAGTTCCCCTCTTCTACACATTATTTACCTCACTGAATGGTGATGTTCCGTTTATTTCAGGGGTGCTCCTATATACTCTGACTAAGCCATTGGGTCTTGGTATAGTATTTAAATTGTAGGCAGTGATTCTGCTATTTCTGGAAAACAAGGGGAAAATACGTGATCATGGAGGCTACTGCTTTTTGATGATTTAAAAATGATAGTACTGTAATCTTTTAATTAGGTATCATCAGGTTGAGTTCACTTTTCATTTGTGCAACAACATATTTGTATCCTGAAATGATGTAACAGTTTTATGATGTTAAGTCTGGTTTTTTAATAGCACTGCAAATTCTTTTGTGTAGGCTACCTATGCATTGTGGAAACTAGTGGGCCTGAAGCACACTAGAAGTTTTTTTCATAAATAACATTAGATTTACATCTGCAAATCTGATCATTCTCAACTTTTGAGCAACTGAATTTCCAGTTGTATCACACAACAGAGTACTCATTTTCCCTTGATTTTGGGAAACATCAGCTAGAGCAGAAAAAAGTAATTCTAAACTACAGATTCCATTTTTTCATATATAATCAGATGGGGATCCATAACCCTTAGGGCCATCTACCAAGCCCTGCCACTTCAATGAAAGGCATAGACATTGGTGTATAACAATAGCTACTATAGTCTGTACAGGCAGGAGACTTAAAGAAAATACTACTTCTCCAAACTCTGGAGGCACTAAAGTTTCTCTAAGAAATGGGTAGAAAAGAGGAAAAATGTTAGGTTAAGATAATTCTCCCTATTCTCGTTCTGATGGGTGGCAAAGAGGGTTTCATGAGAGGTGTCATGATGCATTTCATTCAGGAAGAAAGCAAGAAAGGATGATTTTAGCCTGAACAATTAAATGTTTGCTAAGTTGACACTAACTGAAAAGGCTTTATACATAGGTTTTGATTTTTAGGCTGCCTTAACTATGAATGCTATCAGTTTTCATATGAGCACAAGATGCACATTAGGAAATTTTAGTGTTTGCATTCAAGTACGCATTCTATGCTCGTCAAAAACCCCTTCATTAATTTCTACCAGAAACTCTGAATTTGGAGTAATGGCACCCTAGGACCTTCTGCAGGAACCTTCTGCAGTGCCTCTCCATGGAGGGAATAATATAACTTATTTTTTCTCCCACAGTCCTTATGAGAGGCTAATGTATAATTAATACCATGGCATACTTTCACATAATGTTTAAGGAAGAAGGTAGCAGAAGGAAGAAATTCAAATGCCAGGTGACCAAAGTTGCTAAAATCCCTGCTTTGAAGTCTTACTTACCATGATCAAGTAGGAGCAAGACTTTTTCCTACTGAGAGTTACAACAGATTGCCAGCCTTTGGTCTGTAGTGTGTAAGGGTAAGTAGAAGTGACAGATGCTGTACGCTTCAGAGAAAGAAGGGGCAAACCCCCCAATTTGTTTTGAATGTTATCGCAGTACACTTCAGAGGTTTCCTATTTTCATGAACCTAATATGTAGTTGCCTACACAGCTGCGGCCGTGTTTATTTACAGTAGTTGTACACACAGGAAGAAGAAAATTGTAAAGAATTACTGTTACAATTATAGACTGATTTTTCCAGGAACCAAAGTGAGTCTTGAAGAGCATAGTTATTCTTGTAATAAGCCATTAAAAAAAAGACAAACCTAGGTGGTCTCTTGAAGCATTAAAAGGAAAATATTTATCCTTGTGCTTGCACACAGAACAGAAAAAATACATGGTCCTGAGGGCTTTTGTAAGCAGTAAGTAAAACTGATTACATATTTTCATCACTCTAAAGCTTTCATTAGGTGTAAGTAGTTAAGGTTTTGATGGGGAAGCTTACTTAAAATGATCAAGTTGCTATAAGTGAGACTGCATGTTATGCTCTACCTCAGGAGGTCTCCTTAAGGTGTCTGAGTCATACTGATGGGAAGAAAAAGTGAGGGGTTCTTAAAGCACAGTAACAAGAAAATTTATTTATAGTATAGAGCTGCTGTAATGACAGTAAGTGAAATAGCTTCAAGACTGGAAGGAGAAGCTCTTGATGGAACCTTGCAGATACGATTTTCTCCTGTGGCTGAAGTCTAGCAAGGCAGTGGCATTAAGAGGTGGCTCTGGCTCCCTGAGCCTGGATGCCAGCTTTGCTGGCCTTCAATACTACCGTGTGAACACACCACATGCTGATCTGCCTTACCACACTACTGAGCTTCTCAAATACTGAATACACTGCTAGCAAAGCCACTTGTTCTCCTGCCTGAGCAGAAGGATGGCTGTGGACATGAACCAATGCAGAAGCCCCTGGGCTCCTTTTTACAGACAGGGATGCGATGCCGAGCCATCGGAATCACAGTCATTTGCACATGTCTGTTACTGCACAACTTCTGAAGCGTTTTCCACAATCTCCCACCTATTAAAACATGGGAGTATGGTCAAGGTGTGTCTGATTTACTGTTGAATAATTTCTAGAAAAAAACCCCAACCCTGCTTGTAATTTCTGCTGCTATAAATAGTCATGCAGTGGTAAACCTCTACGGGATTGCAGCAGAGCAATCCATGGACTACGCTACTATACAGGCGTTACGCTAGTGTACGCTTTGTCACTAACTACAGCAACAAAGCATTTATGATTTATCCTAGATGTCCACAAAAAAGGCCCAGGTACAGTCAGTGCTGCGATTAAAGCAACTACCTGGATTTTTCCTCTTCTGTTGTTCTGAATTATTTAAGTAAGGACTATTATATTTGGCCCACAATCTTGCTTGACATTCAGATTTAATATCATCTATGTTTTTGTCTCAAGACAGAAGAAATTTAACCCCACTGCTAACCGTGAAAGAAATCCTGCAAAATCCAAATGGGTTATGGTCACGTTGCCATCCTGAACCTGTGGGTAAGGCAGTGGTCAGAATGAGATGCACTTGCTTTCATGGAAATCATCTTTTTGCAGGTGTTGATTCTGAAGCTGAATGAGGGCACCAAGGGAAAGTGTGGTGCCCACTAAGGGGAGCTCATTCCTCGACTGATGTTCCTGCTTGAGAAAAAGAGCAGTTAAAGGGAAATAAATGATAATTTGTAGAGAAAGCCAATGTTAGGGAAAGTCAAAGAATCTCAAGATAGAAATGGGGACTGAATCACAGGATAGCTAGAGAAAAAGGAGGAACGGTATTACTAAAATTGAATGTAATTCCCTAAGATGGATGGGGTTTGAATCTTTGTAAGTGGGAATAGCTTCCTCCCTCTCTTCTGTGTTTCCATGACAGAAGGAACAGTGGGATTCCTGATCCTTATCGCTGTTAATTGGTATAGCTCCATGGAGAGAAGCATAATTTTGACTGTATCTGTTGGGCCATGAGACAGAGAAAATCCCCTTTTCCCCATTCCACAGAATCAGTCAGCTCCTCCCCTGAGGCAATCTCCTTCCTCAGCAGTACAGTTCCTCTACTCATTCTTTTTATCTTGCATTTGCTAACTTTGCTTGAGCCTGGTGCAAAGAAGATTATGAGGTGTTACTAACAGGCAAAACATCAGAAGCAAGCTTTGTCAAAATACACATTTTCAAAGTCAGTGTGGCTGGTTTACTTTTAAATACCTCTTAAATATTTTATATAGATACCTGGAAGAAGTATTTATTCATTATAGTTTTATAATTATAATATAAATATTAAAGACTGTCTTCCTTTCTACAGGCAAAATTCTGAGTTTCAGAGGAATTCTGCTAGAATGAGATGTGCTACATTTGGCTTTTATTGTGCAGTAATGATGGCAACAAAATACAAAAAGCCTATAATGAAACATTACACAAAAAGGACACAGACCTTAAGGTGACACAAACAGGAAAAATATAATAAACCATGTGTCATGCTGCTGCAGCTGTTTCACCTCTTACCAATTTTCACAGTCTATAAAATCTTGGAAAGCACCAGATGTTTAAGGGAAAGCTGTCCCACTCTCCCTAGCTTTGAAAGTAGATGCAAGATTTATTAGCGCTATATAAATGTGAATTCAGTCCTGACTTTTATATTTATAAACTAAGTGGAACATGTAACACATCCTGTTGTCAGAGAGCCCGTTTAGTTTCCTCCGCTCCTCCTCACTTGTAGATCTTGGGTGTTGCTGGACAATTACAGTAACTACAGCACAATGCCAGTACATGCAGTCCAAACTACAGCATTTGCTTATTTACTGACAAACACATCTGAGAGTTTTCTCCTAGTACCAACTTTTGCCAAAACAACCTTGCAATACACAGATTATGAGCTAAGCAAAACTATCTTGTTGTGTATGGATATGCGCTAACATTTGGGATTGCTGCCTACTCAGAGACTGTTAGTGCACAAAATTATCTTTTTTTTTTTTTTCCTAGTCCATGGTTCCTAGTATCGGAACAGGGATAAAAACTGCTCATGCATAATTTCCAATCTTTCATAGCTCAGCGGTGCTGTAAAGTGCTGCCGTTCGTTTTAATTCAGTGAGTAGAAGTTTTGTTGTGTTTAGTACTAAGGGAATTGCGTGTGTTATTAGAAAGCCTCTGACAGCTGTCAGAGACAGAGACAACTTGCCGCATTTCAATCTTTCATAAAGGAAGGACTGAGGACTCTCATATTCAGCAAAGCTATCAGAGGCCTCAAAAATGGGATAAAAAAGAATACCTTTTCCAAACACAGGAAAATCTGTCTCTCCTTCTCTATTCCCTTCCCCCATCAAGTTGTAGAGGGAAAGTTGTTTAGGTAGAAGAAAGAGGAAATATGCCTTGATGTATTTGTACTTTATACTGCCTTGTCATCACTGACCTGAAGGGATAATTGCATAGCAGCCTGCTTTTCTTTAAGGAAGTACACAGTGTATTACATAGTACTTAATAAATTAGCACTAAGTTTTAACATAATGTACAAGCTTTCATGCAGTTTTTCTTTTCTGAGAGCAGGAACAATCAAAATCTGAAAGACATTGATGAAGACGAGGGCTTTGCATCAAAGACTGAAAGCCTGAATCTGTAAGCATTTCCACACTTTCCAGCACATACCTCACCCTGCCCAGCACTCTTACTGAATTTAAAGCACCAGAAAAGGAAATCTTCTCTTAAGACCTGAAATCTTACCTTCTAGCTTTTGATTTTAATAGGTGCTTGCCTTAATAAAAAATCTGCTATTTTAGTTATTTTTTTTTTCTAAAAGCCTACATTATTTTCCTTGATCAGAATTAGTGACAATTCAGGTCTTGCTTACTCTTTACTGACAAAGGAGAAGTCGCTTATGCAATGTCTCTAACAGTTTCCAATCAGCTCCTATTTAGCTTTCTGATGATGAACTGACTCTTCTTTTCACACCAGTAATCCCAAGGGTATCCCTCTGTTTGGCGCTGCTTCTGATGTCAGCTCCTTTAACCAGTACAAGGGACTGAGAAGGCATGCTTATTTGCATCATTAGTTTATTATTGTTGTTTGCACTTTTGGCCTAGGCTATTTTCACAGCACACTTAATGCTGTTTTTCACTTTTCATACTCTGATTCTTTTTCATCCTGTTTTCTTCTCCCTATCCATCTTGCACCACCTCTGTGCTGAGTAAAGTGAAAATTCATGAGTGAGTCAGAGTAAAATTTTCAAAGTCATATTTGTCAGTGGGGTTTGAAGTTAAGCAAAATTAGATTGCTCATATTTTTTCTTTCCAAAGGTAGAAAAAACAGTTACTTTCTTCGGTTGAAATAGAGAGAGCTTTATCCCATGTTTTCCAGCTGCTTTTATTTTCCTGAAATCCAGTCTAGTCTATGATGCTCATTACTGACTGGTATAACTAGCTGTTCCTGTTCTTTTTATGTTATCATTAGCCTTGTCTGATTCCTCATCCTATCCTGTGTATCATCAAAAGCGACTTGAAGCTCTTATTTCTTGTTAAATGTTTCTCTTCTGGGAGGTTTTTTTTTTTTTTTCCCATGGGATATCTGAATAGCTGTTTAAAGAATTCTTTCTTGTTTTTTCTTAGTTTACTTGAGTGAAGAATTATGTGAATAAGACTGTAATAGCAGTTTTCTTTAAATACATATTCTATACTCCATTCTAACGTTTTGATTGCATGTTTGGTATTTTCTTTTCAGCACACTGAAAGGGAGACATTAATATATTTTAATCAAGAATATGGGATTAATAATTTCTCGTGTATGTAACTTCTTAAGTTTTTTGCCTATATACTACAAGAATTAAGCAGAGCAGCTGTTGTGATTTATGTTGACTGGATGTTATGCAAAGTTATTATCTTCTCAGCTTGCAAGAGTCTAGTTTTCAGTTGTAATAAATACTATTTCTGCCATGTTAAGCTTGTTATCAAATCCTCAACCAAAGCTTTCTCAACATTTCACATACCATGTAATAATTCAGCTCAGAAGCTGCAACACCACACCATTCCTTTTGAAATATGAAATACGAAATGCGTCTGGCTTGGGGAGGGAAGAGTCATTTCTTACCGCAAGCCAGGAAGACAAATTAGAAAGTGTGGCACATCTGCAGTTGCTTCATTGTGAATATTGACCAACAGTGTCTTCTAACCTCACAAAGCTCTGTAGATGTTCGCTGCTACCAGCATTTCCTTCCACTAATATTTAAACCCTTCTTACCTATGAACAGATTCCACTCAGTATCCAAATCAGCCTGATTTGCTAGGCAGCCCTTCATTACATTGAGGCAATAGTTGTTGCAAGGTTTCACAGTGGGAAGTCCTCTGCAGTAAGGGCAGTACAACATCTTCATTAACGCCCGGATGCACCCTGGGGTGGGACTGACCTGCAGAGTTTAAGGGGTGGAAAGAAAAAGAAAAAGGAGGAAATCAATCTCCTGTTCTGTGAATTTCGGGATCACTGAGATTATGCCTCTCAAGCAGTAAGTGCAGAAGGGGCAATTTGTGAAAAGCGCTCAACCCTTAATAACACCCTCCTATGAAACTAATCGATTCCTGCCAATTATCTTTACTTAGCACAGCCAGCGGCAATTTTCAGGAATGCAAAAATCAACACTCCCCTACTGATGGCCGTGCTCGCCTCCCCAGCCCTCCCACACAAAATCTACTGGAAAGCAGAGGAAAAACATCCAGGGAATCAGCTGGACAGTGACTGATCCTAACATGGAGGATCCAAAGGAGACCCCATGCTCTTCCTACTCAGGCTAGGACTGTCAGTCACACCGTCACTGGATCAGATTCTTCTCTTTATTAAAGCATGGTAAATCCAGGATAATAATCTTGATGATTTCTATAGAATTATTCAGAACTGCACCATAACGAAGGGATATCATTCTCTTTTCAGACAAAAATATCCTTCTATCTTCCCAGACAATTTTGTAAATAGATCAGACAGGGTTTGGGGTTTTTTTTGTCTGCTTTCAACATCTCGAGTGACAAAAAGCATTATAGACAACAGTCTAATGCATTTAAATATCAATATCAGCATGGCACAGCATGGCTGCACATGATAACTTAAAACAGCCACCAGAGTCAACAGAAAGACACCCAATGAGTTTAGGATTTCCAGTCAAAGTCAGTAACACTGGGCATGGCTGAAAGAAGGAAGTAGTGTGCAGATATAAATTCTTAATGATATGTGTTACAGTTTGCACTAGAAGGGTATAGGTTTCCTGGAGGGGGAGCACGGAGGTTGGGTTAAAGGTTTTTGCATAAGGCTTCTCCATTATTTCTAATGATCCTTCACTTCATCTTTTTTAGTCATCAAAATGCTGTGCATCTATTAAGCAATGTGCCTGCCATGTCCAATGGAGAGAACTAGGTCCTTTATTGGGTCGTTTCTTTATCCCACCTCCTGAGGGGTAGGATGAATCATTTTTCTGGAGCACATCCACTGAATCATCCATACCTAAATTTATACTACATAAATTGGTCACATTTGACAATCATGTGAAGCTTCTTGGGTAAATATTATTTCCCTCACCCTCTTGTTTTCATATTTAATTGCTTCATCTCAGATTTTTAAAATTGTATGTACTACTACAGTGTATATTTTCAGTCCAGAAATTCTATCTTGGATTAAAAGTGCATGTTAGGTACTACTTGCAATAGCATCTTGCCATGGTGCAGTGAAGCGTAAGTTTCTCATGCTGGAGTGACAACCTAGAGCAATGACAAAGGACTACAGGTTCCTCAGTGATTTTAAAATTCCTGGACAGGAGAGCGCAAAGCAATGTCATTCCTTTCACTCATGCTTTTGGTTTATGAATAAATGCAGCACTTCTAATATGAATTTGAAAGGATTAAACTGCTTTTCTATATTCATGGTAACTTGTGCTGAAAGCATTAATCTGTCTTTGCACCATAACAGTATGTGCGAAACTGGTTGATGTGGTTTGTATTATCAGGATTGTACTAAAATGACACTTATTTTCTTTTTCTCTGGAATTTCTTTCTTTCTCCCTTTTTGATGTAAAATCACTGATTTTTAGACAACTGTGCAAAACATACTCTTTTTACTGGACATTGGAAATGCCTCTGTTAAAGAGTTATAACAGATGCCTCTGAGTATGCTCAGAAGTGATTTTTGCCTTGGTTTCCTAGGGAAATGCACTTTACTAGCACAACACACTGAGGGTGTGTGGTTAGGTATATTTATCCATCCTTTCCAATAGCTTTTGAACCGTCAAATTTGACTGAGGACTTCAGGTCTCAGCACATTAAATCTTACAAGTTTTTTTAAAATAGACAGCTGGGAGAAGAGAAGGAGAGAGGCTCTATTACTGCCTTTATTGAGGAAAAGGCTGAAGCATGAGGTCAGTTCCTCACAGATATCAAAGAATCCACGTGGCGGAATGATGCTGTGAATGACCCATGGGTTAAAAAAGCACCAGGGGGAACTTTCACCTTATTAAACAGCAGAAAATCCAAATACAAGGAAAGCTGGACTTCATTATTTCCACTGCTCAGAACTACTTTTAGAGCTACTTATCCAACTGTTTTATCTTTATCCCTCCAAACCTAGAACAGGCCCATTTTTACAAAAACATGAGCACCAAAAGTGGGACATAAGCAGAATACATATACTTATGGCCAAGAATGGAATCTTCAAAATTACTTTGAAATTGATGCTTAAAGCCAGAGATATTTCTATCTGTGGGCACTGGGAGTTTCACCAGCAATGTTCTTTCAATACTTAAAATTATGCTTCTTCGCTGACCCAGAAGCCTTGTTGATGCAAAGCTGTAAGCACCTGTTTGACCCCTAAGTTCAGCTGGAACCCACACGTTCTCCCATCTGCACCTTCCCAAGCCCACCTTGGTATTTTGTGCTGACAGCTCATATACCTATAGGATCTTGACCTTGCACAAAAACTTCCCGGAAATTTCATTCTTGAAAAAACAGGAGAGAAGATGGTCCCAGTCTTTATATTATATTTGTGTAAAACAAATATCATAAATATTTATTTGATCACAAGCGTAGTCTGAGAGGTAACTAGCTATCATGTCTTTCTCTGCCAGAGGTCCAGATCATATCCCTGATCTGCTAGGAGAGGACCCTAAAGGCCAGTTAGCATATCTATTTACACTGGCCCAGTGAGTCCTGAATTCTTGTTGAATTACAGAACAGCTTTAACCAGAGTACTCCCAGACAGAGTCTACCGCAAAGTAGTCAGGATAAATTCTTACCACTCAAAAAGAATGAGCAGGACCCAGGTGTCTCATCTCTTGTCTGAACATTTTAATAACCCCTGTACAAAATGGTGGCAGCATTTTACAAGAAAGGAAGGTGCCCTGCTTTTGTTTAGAGAGAAGTAATATAGTTTTTAAGATAAGAGGCCAAGCTCTGACTCCAAGCAGAAAGCAGATGGAGAAAGTTTCTATGGAAGCTTCTGACATATCTTTATCAGCCTCTGACAAAGACCAACATGAGCATCTCCTTGCTGATCAAGCTGGATGTTGCAGACCTCTGTATCAGAAGATGCTATGATAGTGAAATAAAATACAAGCACAAATCAATTGCTATCTCTGAGGCCAAGTAGTGGGGACTGGCTTACATTCATAGTGCTTACTGCTAGCACCTTCTGCTCCAAGCTGGCCACATCCCATACTACTATGTAGTATTTGGCACTACATCTTCTCTGGTTCCCACCTGCTGCCTAATAATTATTTTGTGTGGTTTTTTTTCAGCTCAAAGCGTTTGGAATAATAGGAGGCAGCACTGTAGGTAATGGGAGTAAAAGGAAGCTAAATGTAATGTTGTATGTTTTGAAGTGAGAGAGGAGATTTCATTTCCTAGTGCTTAAACTATGCTTGGAAAGAAGGGAGGGGACCAAAACAAGACAGGCCTCTTCATGCAGCTTTGTGGACGCAGTCTCTGTCCTCCGACCAGTGCACAGGCACTGCATGGAGGGGTCCAAAACACACCCAGGAGGACGGCTAACAATTAAGCTGTGACCTGAGCACACGATGAGTCCCATTCTCAAGCTTGCTCCATATTAGCCTGTCACTTAGCAGTACCAATGTACCTTTAGGTGACGAACCCTTCCCAATTGCGCCACAGGGAAACATTAAAGTAACTCAGCTACTTTGGAAGTCTGAAGGCTAAAATTTAAATGCTGTGCTGCAGCAGTTAAGTGCCTTTGTGAATCTAGACTTCAGTGAGTAGCCAAGTTCCAGTTCTCAGCTTCAGCTATTTTTTATTTTCAGAGAATAGTGTCAGGTCTTTTTCCTCCCTCAACAACAGCTGAAGTATCTTTCATGCAAAAAATAATCAAATTTTGCTCTAACATTCTGAAATCTTGGTTAAAAAACCCCATTAAAAATATTTAGCTTAGAGTGTGAGTATTCCAGAAGGCTATGAACACATGAAATCTGGAGATTATCACAGAAAGTTGATTTTCAACCACCTCTAATTGGCTTGATACTTCTTACTGCTGGCAAATTCTACGAAATGTATTTTCAAAGCCCATTTCTCATTCCCATCTTAAAAAAAAGTATTCAGTGTCTTTCACACCTAACAATGCTTTTCTGCAGACAAGTCAAAAGGCAGCTATTCATTTCATTCAGAAGTATTCAAAACCTGCACTTGCTGAGAGGAGAACTGTTCCTCAGCTCAGGAGTTTCAATGTTTTTTCTGTAACTAACATTTGTGGATGGATACGCCTTTGCTTTTTTTTTTTTTTTTTGTCTTTTAAAATACATTGCAATTGGCTCTATGCTAATTGCAGCAGAGAAATTTGTATAGACTTCAAAGTTTAGAAATAACTAGTCCTTATGTAAATCGTATATTATAAATCAATCAGATAACACTGAATGTCATAACTGGGGAACCTTCTATAGAAGAGTCATTAATTATATCATGCTGTCTCCCTGACTGACTAGGACATCTTCATTTTAGTATAAGCGTGTGTGCAATGCAGCACATCAGAAAAGTGCCTTTCTGAGCTTTGATTGAGCCTTGTAGCTGCAGGACATGTTACATTGGTGCATTTTGTAACATTCTCTGACAGCTTCAGCTTTATCTAAATGTATATTTTTGCATACATGCAAAAACACCAAAAAAGCAAGACTCTTAAAGGCTCCATTACTGAACACTTGTTTTCTCTCTTCAGAAATTCTAGGAGGAATATTATGTCATCTAGAAGACAGATTTTTTAACGGTGAACTTGCAAATATAAATAATTGAGGACAGAACTTCTTAGGGTAAAAGCCATGAAATTCTACTCTCTTGTAATACTGCATTTGCAAGGACTGCTTTGTTATGTATTTGACCTGTTTTTATAATCGAAAGCTTTGGCTTTGTCAGGTACACAAGCATAAATCTTTTTTTCAGATACAAAAAATCAAACTGATTAAACAACTGGTCACCTTTAGAAGGATCAAATGCACTGACATGCAGTTTCCCTACTTGTATTTATAAGAGATTTCATACCGACGTAACTGGTATATGTTGTCTGGTAATAAAGTAGGGGTGTTCTTCTAAAGTAATACTGAATATACCAAAACTCACAGCGTAAAACCATACTTAGTTCCAGATCCTGTCGTTTCTTGGCATATAATAAAATATGTCAAATATGAGCAAAACAAATCAAAAGTTCGTGCCACCCCAGCGACAGGGAGCACAGCTCCTTCCTACATTTCCTATGCACCCAAAAGGAACTGATCCCATCTGAAATCACACAGAGTCACTCCTTAGCATGAAGATCTTGGGGGGCAACTGCTCAGAGGAACCAGCTGATTTCTAGCCAATTCGCCCAGGAAGTAGATACTCTTCAATAAGACAACCCGCAGTCTGGGAAGGAGAAAAGGATTGCATTTTATTTTTCACAAGCTTTACAAATGCATTAACAGCCAGGCTATTGGATAAAAAGTGAAAACTTTTATTTCCTTCGCATTTGGTGTTCAAGAAGAGGTATCAAATGCTTTGCTTTATACAAGAAGGTGAAGTATATTCCTGCAATCCCATGTAAGTGGTCCGTAACTGGAAAGAGTAGTGAAATTAATCCCTGTCTTTAGCACTTGTGTGTTGCTTAAATCAACAAATTAATAATGAAAACATAAGCTAAGTTTCCCAAGCATAATTTTGTCCATAAGCTAATTATCTCAAGAGTTTCAAATGGTACTAGGGCAATAATAATAAAATGCTTTCATATGTGGCCAGTTTGATCTTGAATACATTGGCATATCTTGACCAACTCCAAGAGAAATGCAATATCCACTAAGAGTAGCAGTTCCCCCACATTCTTCCACCAAAAAGTTGATATATCTGTGGACAAGACCATAGTCCAATTGTAGCGCTTCCTGTCCAAAAAAATCTGCAGTATAATTCTAGTATTTCTAACCAAAATTATATTTAAAATCAAATGGGACATAAGGCTTAGAAGTTCAGGCTTGTGACTTCAGAAGAGAAGGAAGAAGAAAAAGCTTCAAGAATTGCTGATTATTGCATTCAACCTGCTAGAACTGAGAAAACTTTTCCTAAGCACAAAGACCATTTTTCCTGATCTCAGAAAATGGGTGTAAACCCATTGTAACAGTGAAGTAACTGGGATCAGCCCCAGATGTTTCATGAGGTACACTTTATGAGGTACACAGGGTTGCTGCAAACCTTTGGAACACCTGTTTGAAGAGCCACAGGTCCTTTTTTCTTTCCTTTCATCTTTAATTATCTTCAGTTCAAAGACTAAACTTCAGTCCAATCGCTCACTACTTTTTGTCATTTATCTTTGATACTATCTTCTCAACATGTTACAATTACACCCTATTGATTTTTTTGTTGTTGTTTGGTTTTAATTCTGTGTAAATTGGGTAAAGCTTAGCTGGCAATGATGTTTTTCTTCATTTTGCTCTTTCTTTTCTTTAAACAAGATTTTTTCAGTGTTGGATCAAAGTGATTAATTTTTCTCCTTGTTCATATTTTGGCTATTTTCATAAGCACTGTGTTACTGCTGATTTCCTTTAATAATCTAGATATCAAGCAAGTTCTTTCAGCAGATTTCAGCTGAAAATATGTCTGTATCTAATTAGAACTACATAGAAATATTCATAAGATATTTGAATGCTTTATTGAAGTACTTCTCATTGTTTCAGCCTGGCTCTTAGATGCTAAGATCTCAGTTCACTGCTTTTATAGCACAGTCTGATATAAAAATGGAAATACTGCATCAACCATACTCAATTGGGAATTTATGTTGTAGAAGGTCAATTTAAGAATACTTGCTTATATCAACCAAAAGTCTAGTCTAATACTAACCTCTAAAGATAAAAATAGCTATCTTTTTAACAATTCATAGCATCCCAGATGACTGAAAGGTATAAGACCTGGTTTGAGTTGTACAGCTTTGTACTAGTGTCTTTGACTTCGTGCTTGAATTATACCAAAACAAAAGTAAAACACTACAGCCAGTTAAGCAGCTGCAAGATTCCCAAAATCCTGAGGTGGTCTATCTCAAGAATATGATGAGTTAAAAAATGGTCAATTTAATTTTAATATTTTCATATCCAATAAGATATTTTTCTAGAAAATATATAATTTATAGTTCAATATGCTCATTAAACTATTAAAAAAGAAAATTACACATTTACTATATGATACAAACTGTGCAGCATTAAGCACTTACCCCACTGTAACTCAGAGGAACCACCTTATATTTTGCTAAAAGAGGAACATTTAGCCATTGTTCTTGTCCAGCTGAAATGTCCTTTCCCATTATCTATGATTTTGAAATCATGAGAAATACAGCAAGTGGATTTCTTTCCAACATCTATTAATACTTGAGGCATTTTTCATACTTATTTGGTGATCTCAGTATGTCTATAGTGGTGTTGCGGTATGTGTATAGTTCTGGAAGGTGGAGAAATGTTGTTCCCCCATCTTACAGATGAAAAAATGAAACATCACAAGCAATTTTTAAAGGTATTTAGATCGATAAAACCCTAAAAGTTATGGACCAGAATTTTTCAACACTGCTCATAAGTATAGGTCTCAACTGTGATTTCCCTAAGTTATCATAACAAGTAATTCTGAAACTGCCTATAGGAAAATAAGGACTGCAGATCTCTAAGTGATTACATCAGGAGGTTGTACATTAAATAATAAATCACTGTTGGAGAGATGAATTGTAGGATTTCACAATTTCCCCCCAGAAGTCAAGGGCAAAAAAACCACAAGGATGAAATGTTCAGATGTTTACTTGGGTGAGACTAAACCTCTATTTACAGAGGAAAAGAATAACTTCTCCTATTTTTGGGAAACTTGGAAAATTACTTATCAGCTTATCTGAATACAGAAAATCCAAATTTAGAAAATCACTTGAAAAGCTGCAGTCACAAGGATGTTTTCTGTAAAGCTATTTTTTAATCTCTTGAATCACTTCTTAGTGATGCTTTAAAGCAATCTTTTTTTTTTAAATTTAAGTTTTTACAAAATAAAATATTTGAATGCTCAGATGTAAATATTAAAGTGTTCTTCTTAAGTCCCATTTTACCTGTCAGAGGCATAATTGATTTCAAAAAAACTGGGTGGAAAAGTGCTGCTTGATTATAAAAATGATTAAAATGAGAATTTCTTAGAGTGAAAATAGTGCAAACTGAGAAAATACTCCTGGATATGGGGTTTACATGCTGAAAAATCGTCCTTGAAAATCTTCTAGAAAAGTATTTATTCTTCTCATCTGTTGTTAGAGTAAGCCCGCATTAAATAGAATTTGAGGTATGGATTCCATCTGTTATTTTGCCAGCATTTCAAGGGAAAAGCTAAGGTGAAAAATCTTTGAAATAATTTGTTCCTTCTACTCCCAGGAAATGAGAAGTTTTCTGTTACGCAGAAATAAGGAAGGAATCTCACAGCTGTTAGGCTGTTCAAATCCCACTATCTCTTCTCGAGCATAAACTTTAAGACACTCTCTTAATAAAAAGTAGTTCCTCTGCTTTCTTCAAAAAAACCTCAACATTGCATCTCACTTAAAAGGAATTGTGCTCATTTCTTCTATCCTCATGCAGAAATGTCTATGGCCTCCAACAGATAAGAGGGCCTTGGTTTAAGAGGAAAGCATGTGCTAAATTTTCCAGGGCTGAATATAGAATAGGACATGACTGTAAGCAACAAGGTCAGACCCCCCCTTGAAACTGGCTACTTCAAATAAATTGGGGAGCAAAAAGAAAATCCGTAAAGTCCTGTATCTTAGAAAAGGACCTTAATATGATTTGCTCAGCTAGACACAGATATCGAAAACTGACATACGCTCCCTTACAAAACAGATTCACTTCAACTTAAAACCAGGCATCTAAAATAAGTGCTTATTACTCTCTCATGTGGTGCTATAATGACTAATCCATGTGAAAATATCTCCATGCATATGTTCAAAGTTAAGCAAGAAGAACCCACTGTATTTTCCAACTAGAAAAGCAGGAGGATGTTACTGAGAGATGATGTGCAGTCGCCTTGTAGAACAGTCAGAAGAGCCAAGTTGAAAGAGGCATTAAGAAATAATGGTGAGGAAAAAACATGGGGCTAGGCTCTTTATAATCATGCAAAAGTGGCATTGTGCTCACTGGGAGGAAAAAATTGTTGCAGAGAAGTAGGTTAAGTATTGCCCAGGTACAAATCAGAAATAGAAGGGGAGGTCCTTGATAATGTGGAAATCAAACCCCCAGATAAGCAGGAGGGAAAACTCTGAGAAAGGGTTGAGATCGAAAAAGAGAAGAACCGGCACAACAAGAGATAACGGTCAAATTGAGCAGTTAGACATTTTATGCAGCAGTATCTGGATAAGAAAGTGATGTGAAGAATGGTCAAAGTCAGTCCTACTTACAACACCCAAGAAGCTTGAAATGCAGACTACATACCTGAGAGCAGTCTCACAGAATCTACAGTTCACAGTAAAAATCAGAAAAGCACCCGAGAAGGAATTCGGTTCTCCCAAATTCAGAGAGAGAAGCAAAACTGTTCTGATCACTCATAAGTACTCCCAAGAACTCTCAAGTAAGTCGTGTTTGCTGCTCACTGACCTGTGAATTGGTTTACTGACTCAAAAAGGGCATGAAGCTCAGAGTGGTGCAGAGGGCTGTGGGATGTCTTAGTTTGTGGTGTCAGCAAGAACACACTAGCCCTGATGAGAAAGAAATAAATGCATGCATAATATTGGCAGTCTTGGTCAATGATAAGTTATGCAATAATTTGAGGTGACAAGTGACAGCAGATTGACCCAGTGTGTTCCATCTCCTTCCTGCTCTAAGACACATGGATGGAGTCATGATGCAAAAGATGCTTTAAAGTTTATAGTAAGGTGATCACTATCTGAATTTGTTGACAATGGAAATCTCCTAGACACAGCAAGAAAGATATGCAGATTCCTTACAGGTGCCTTCCTGCATGACTGATGAATTGTCTGGGCTGCATATTGGCAGCGACGAAAGGGTAGGGACTGGGTGGACTAGTACTAAAAGGCAGATATTCTACTAGAGAGAGAAATAAAATTGTAGGGATAGTGAAGCAGGCAACTCCAAGGTTGATAGCTTTGTCTTCTTGATAACCTTCATCATATTCCTACACTGAACATTTTCAAGTGAGTTCAAAGGGTGAAATCCCGTAAGTAGCCCTGGCTATTTGGAAAAAAAGCAAAGGAATCTCCATAGAAAGAAAACATGATTTTTCAAGTTGCGCATATTCTTGGTCCTTCTCCATGAAATTCAAAAAGCCAAATCACAGAGTGCTGGGTTTTGAAACAAAACATTAAATCTGATTGTTAGCAATAAGCTGGACACACCTTGTCAGAGACAAGATGGGTACAAAAATACAGTCATCAGTTCAGCAAGGAACGCAAAGCCTGCTTTAAACACTGACTATTTACTGAAGACCCTCTAGCCCAGTAGGGCAGCAAGATGTTGGCAATCTGGGACACAACTTTGCTTTGCGTATGCTCCTGATTCATTTCATGATGTGAATGAAGCACAAGATGGAGCATAATAGATGTGACAGTAAAACAAAGCCTGTGTGGGTCATATGCAAGTACAGAGGTCAAAAGGGAACATCTTAAACTATTGTCCTGACTTCTAAAGTGAAGAAGAAAGGTGTCAGATCTTTAAGGTATCCCAGAAAGGATCTAGTCAGATAAATTGCTGTGTTCTAATAAGCAACCACAGGCTCCTCAATACAATGCACAATGTCTTGGTAATATATTCAGGGTAGCATGGAAGCAGAGGGATGCTTTATAAATAGCTCACCATCTATTTATAGGATCCATAAATGCCCACTGCATTATGTGGGCCCAAATCATGTGAGATCACCTTATAGCTCCATGTTAACATTTCCTCTTTTATGGTCTTTCAAATGCTCTTGTTAGATTTTCACAAAGCTACTTGTAAGTATAAATACCATATATAAAATATTTAACAGATGCTCAAGTGCACCTTGGGATGATGACT
>NW_009258961.1:1348980-1354016 GCF_000687185.1 Egretta garzetta | reverse complement strand
ACTGGCAGCTTTTGGAACTGCATAGTAGAAAGTAAATTTGCATGTTCATCCCATCATTTAAGCATTCTTTTATTTTCTTTTATTTTCTTCGAAATCCCTTCCTGATAACTCCTTCCCTACAGACACAAAATGTAGTAACAGAGGGATCCTCGCTAGTGTCTGTCTGTCCTACTTCCAAGTCACTATAAGAGAACTATTGGAAGGTGATTAAATTGAGAATAGTTAGGGGAATTAATGCCTCTACAGTAAGAACAGGGATTCTTCTCAGTGTTCGGCCTCTGAGCTGAGCACTAAAGAAAAACATGGTCTGAACTGCTAGCACTGGATGAGTATATGATATGAAGTCAGATATATAATTTCCCTGAGAATGCTTTGTTGGATTGTATTAAACCAAACTAGTCCTGTGTTAAAGATCCAACTTTCTTCCTACTTCACACTAATGTCCACATAAAGATACAAAACCTAAAATTGTGTACATATATAGTAAAATTAGATGCAATGTCTTGTTCCCTGATAGTTAACAGAAGGGTGAACTGCAGCAGCAAGATGGCTCTATTATACCTAGTATTATAAAATTATAGCTTAGGTACTATAATTTTTGGAAAATATTCTAATGGGAAGTAAGGACATTGTAGCATTGGTTTGAAATAAGCAAGTACCCAGTGAAAGAAAATTTGTTGACTTTAAACTGGTTATTTGTTCACACTTACAGGAAGCAGATCAAAACTTGCACTATAAAAATATATGTGACAATCAGATTTGGTTTTTCCTTTTATGCAGAGATATACTAAATACGAAATTTACTGTTAAATCTTCATTTACTCTACAGTGAATTTTAGGTTGATGTACAAAACAGAAATAGAGTCTGCAAGCATATGAAAACATTCCTTTTAATATTTTTTTCCTCATAAAGTCTCAGCAGGTTGTTGTTTACATTATTTTTCTTTATCCAAAACTGAGCAAGAAAATGCATTCTGTGTTGGACTGACTAGGACCTAAAAGGCAGCAGATCTATAAATGTGAAAATTAAAAGACGACACTAAACCGGGAAAAAATATAGCCTAAGATTATTTTCTTTTGCTCAGACTTTTTGTCATAGTAATTTTAAACCCAACAATTTCAATTATCACTGCAAACTACTGTAATTGACTTGATGTACAGTTGTCACTTTCTCAAGTACAGAAATCGCTCATTTACATGTTATAGTTTATATCTGTCAACAGCCCTTGAAAGCACTGATCCTATATCATACTCAATGGGATGGAAGTGCTCTGCATTACACACTGAAGCCCCTGTCCCAGATGCACACTTCCCAGCCCTTGGCTGAGATCAAGTGCATCATCTTTTCTTATCACTTTAGCATCTGATACATCCTTAGCTTGAAGATTTTACATTAAACGGATTTGGAGGGCATGGGAAGGAGTAACCCCTTCCTCCATTCACTCATAGAATCATAGAATCATTTGGTTGGAAAAGACCTTTAAGATCATTGAGTCCAACCGTACCTGTCCACTACTAAACCATGTCTCTAAGCACCTCGTCTACCCTACGTCTATCTTTTACATACCTCCAGGGATGAGAACTTGACCACTTCCCTGGGTAGCCCGTTCCAGTGCCTGATAACCCTTTCAGTGAAGAAATTTTTCCTGATGTCCAATCTAAACCTCCCCGGTGCAACTTGAGGCTGTTTCCTCTTGTCCTTTCACTTGTTACTTTTGAGAAGACACCAACACCCAGCTCACTACACCCTCCTCAGGTAGTTGTAGAGGGTGGTAAGGTCTCCCCTCAGCCTCCTTTTCTCTAGCCTAAACAACCCCAGTTCCCTCAGCCGCTCTTCATCATACTTGTGCTCCAGACCCCTCACCAGCTCCGTTGCCCTTCTCTGGACATGCTCCAGGGCCCCAATGTCTTTCTTGTAGTGAGGGCCCCAAAACTGAACACAATATTCGAGGTGCAGCCTCACCAATGCCGAGTACAGCGGAAGAATGACTTCCCTGGTCCTGCTGGTCACACTATTCATGATACAAGCCAGGACACGTGGACATAGTGCTGGCTCCTATTCAGTTGGCTGTTGACCAGTATCCTCAGATCCCTCTCTGCCAAGTAGCTTTGTAGCCACTCATCCCCAAGCCTGTAGCATTGCATGGGTTTGTTGTGACCCAAGTGCAGGACCCGGCACTTGGCCTTGTTGAACCTCACACACTTGGCCACAGCATATTGATCCAGCCTATTCAGGCACTTCCTCCCACTCCATGCATCAGCCCAAAACCACAGGGCTTCCACATAACATGGCCACATCGTGACTGTGTATCAGGATGTGATATCTGCACATAAAACCACCCTGTGTGCCTTGGTCTTTTTTTAGGTGGAATCTGGATCTGTGGTGCTTCCACAGTTCTTCTGGTGATACAATCAATGGCCACAACACCACCCACCCCACTGAACCTATGTACTCCATGGGGCTGATGCAGCCACTGCAGCTATGCTCTTCATGGAGGACTCCTGAAATCTTGGGTCAGAAACACATTGTATATGGGGAAGGCTTGTAACTGTGACTGCCATTGTCCCTGCTGGTGTCACTCTTCCCAAAAGACTTTCACAGACTTTCCAAAATAAGTTAGAAGAGACTTCACTGCATTGTGGACTGAACTGGTCCTGAATACACCTGCATCCAGGCCAGGGCAAGGATTTTTATATTTCTCCCTCCTTTAACAAAGTGAAAGATGTTCTATAGTTTGTTAAATAAGATGTCAGTCCTTGCTAAATGGCAAAACTCCTATTCGTGTTGAACCTGAAAGGACCACACAGATTGGACAGAGTGACAATTTGACCCATGTCTCTAAATGGCAAATGACTGAATTTACTGCCAGCTAAGCCAGAAAATGCAGTAAAAGTAAAATACAGCGCTGCATAACGGCTACCTGGCAGTAAATTTGTATTTAAGCTATTTCATCGCCATTTGTCTTTATCTGATTAAGCCACCTGATTTATAAAACATGCAGGAATACAATTTATACACAGCAATATAATCCACCTAGTGGTCTGGTTTCCAGAACCACAAGGATAAACATGCTCAAACCATAAAGGCACTCTCAATGCCAGATATCCATTTATAATGCCTGCTGAAAGATGTCTCATTATTACCATCTCCGGTATGGATGAACTGTCAGCTACACTACCACAACCTCTTTCCAAACCTTTTAAAAGTAAGGAAAGTCTCAGTCATGTCCAAAACGCAAAGGTATTTCACAAGTTTGGAAAGATTTCCTCATAGGTGCAGTAATATCATTCACCTTCAGTGAAGAAGACAATGGGGATATCACTGTGAATTTAGCACTACTGTAAACCTTTGACAGAGAGGCCAAATTTTCCAGTGGATTTGAGAAATGCCACAAACTTGATAGTGTCCTCTGTATCTAAAGGTGAATATTGGAACAGATTCTGTGCCTGACAACTTTGGTCCAGGTACCACAAACTATCATAAAAAAGTACAATTTCACTGTGCCTGTCCATTCAGCAAAGAGTACATCGCTTCCGACAGTATCTCTAGAAATAAATGTCTTAAGTAGAATAGCAGTTCTTAAAGATCTATGTCTTATAAGGCTGATGAAACATTTCTAATGAAAAATTAGAGGGTAGAAGATACCTCATTTTCTTTCTTAAACAGCAGCGGAGTGAATGGAATAGATGCTGCACCAACAGCTACCAAGGTTCAAGTTTTTATTTACACAGGCAAGTGCAGTGAGGTTCAAAGCTGTGCAAGGTCTCCTGGACAACCCACCCACTGCCTGGATTTAAAGGATTGCTTCCAGAACAAGAGAAAGAGTAAATTTGCTTATGCTTACTTGATTTTACAAATCCCTACATAAAATACTTTAAACATAACAGCCAATTAAAGCCAACAGTAACTGGATTTTGCAGCATGAGTATCTCTGGCCCAAGAAGCAAGCTGGGATCACATGCTGATTCCCCATGTCAGTAAAATGCCATTTGATGGCATTTTGATGCCTCGAAATTAATTATTGAGGTCAGTTTCAACTGGGTACACCCAGTTTGCTCCTCTCTTGTCAAATGACAGTTTTCCAATTCACAGAGAAAAATCACAGCATAGAAATAGTCCTTTTCCACTGTCATTGCTTATTTTACAGCTATTTTTTCCACCACCACTCTGCACCTCAATCTACAGTCCCACAAACCTATACCATGAACAGCCCACAGACAACTAATCAGATAAAATAAGCCAAGATTTGTCAAAAGTTTTGTTTGATGGACATTGTTCTATTGTCTTGATGGTCCTTAAATAAGTGAAATAAAAAAAGAAACACGATAAATGAAAGGAAACATAAATCTCAACAGTTTTTAGAGCTTATAAAACAATATGCCTAGTGTGAAGTTTTCATGCTAGCAAACCTTCCAGAATAAAGAACACAGGTAAAGAATGGTTGCTATCAGTTGAAAAGATAAACTAACTTTCTGACTTAGTCTAGCAAGTGTAAAATTGATTTCTAGAATCACAGAATTGGTCATAGAATCATAGAATCCTTTAGGTTGGAATCATCAAATCCAACCGTTAACCTAACCCTGCCAAGTCCACCACTAAACCATGTCCCTAAGCACCTCATCTGCACATCTTTTAAATACCTTCAGGGATGGGGACTCAACCACTTCCCTGGGCAGCCTGTTCCAATGCTTGATAACCTTTTCAGTGAATACATTTTTGCTAACATCCAATCTAAACCTCCCCTGGTACAACCTGAGGCCATTTCCTCTTGTCCTGCCACTTGTTAATTGGGAGAAGAGACTGACACCCGCCTCACTACAATCTACTTTCGGGTAGTTGTAGAGAGTGATAAGGTCTCCCTTTAGTCCACAGGAAAACTTTCTCTCATTGCATCCATTTGGTTTTTGCAGCCTCCCTCCTCGTCTTGCTGAGTGTCTCAAATCTCTCTGTTCCCCAGCTGCTAGAGCAGCCAGAATGGAGGAACACAACATACAATGCCCAAGAAAAAGTGAAAGGCAAAAGACACTGTGCTAAC
>NW_009258961.1:1346257-1348110 GCF_000687185.1 Egretta garzetta | reverse complement strand
TAAAGTAAAAAAAAAAAAAAAAAAAAAAAAAAGCCTTGACAAAGAGAAATACATTGGACCAAGACTGAAATCTTGAAGCACAGAAAGCATCCTCTCTCTCTCTCTCCTTCAAACCTTAGAATTGTCAAGGGCACTGAAAGGCAACCTGAATGAGAAATAATTTCACTATAGCTGCATTTTTTCGTTCAGAGGAAAAGCACTAACGAAACCCTTTATATATAATCTCTCCAATTTAGATGTATATATTCCCTCTGTAGTAGTTGAAAATAGATGGGAAAATTTTAACACTGCTACTTATGAACATAGGTGCAAAAGAAAGAAAAGAAATTTCTTTAGTCTTCTATTTTTCAACATAATGATCTTGCTACATTGTCATTTAAAGGTTAATCACAAGATACTGAATTAGCAAGCAAACCCCTTACGTGCTGCATTTTATTTGTTTATTTTTTGAATGTCTGATTAGTAAGCAGCAACTAGAGATGGTTATTAAAGGAAGCTATTATGTCACTTACTCATCTAATATGCTGACTCTTTATGTCTCTCTGTTTCTAGGAAAAGGTTTAAATGATAATAATATTTGCAGGAGAAAAGTCCACACCGTGGAGTAAATAACACTTAGCTATCTCACTAAGAGTACAGTACACTGTCTTGCAGAAGGCTGTATTTGTTTCACGCATTACATTTATTATCTTTTATATTCTGTGACTTATATGTTTTTTTTTCTTTTGTTTATAAATAATGTAAAAATACAGTATACAAGACAAAAAAGAGACTGTGGAGATGAAGCTTTCATAAATATGGTGGAATACAATGAGGATCAGATTAAACTCTGGAGATTGGTTTCACTTGCTACTCTGATCCAAATGAAAAAAAGTTAATTTTACCCCCTTTACTTGATTAACTGGAATCTAAATACCTCATCAACTTGTTATGAAACTTGAGTTCCACTGAGTTGTGATTTTTCCCTCAATACCGCTCTTATTTATTTAAGATTCTTGTCCTGAACAAGACTGTGTTTGCACTGTACTATGTATTATACAAGCACAGAATTAGATGTTTCCATGTTCTAAAATGATAAATATAATCCTGCATTTAAAATGTGGATTCCACCCATTTTTACATATTATTTTTTCAGACAAGAACATTATAATGACAAGCAGTTACATTTTCTTAATTGTTGAGTCTTCAAATCTATGTCATTTGACAAAATGTGGAGCTTGGTCCACAAGACAAATTAAACCTGAATTAATGATAAATCACTATAAGTCACAAATTTGCCAAAGAATCAAGAGAACCAAGGATGCAATAGGGAAACCATGCAATTTTGATTGTTCAGTGAATGTTGGTGTCATTTTATAGATGCTTAAGCTTTCCTAATAGGTTTCTATGGCAAAGCCCTTGCTGTTTTATCTTAAGTCCCAGTTAAGTACTTGTCAACTTCTTGTAAGTCCCAATTAAGTTACTTGCTTTAGTATGAACAGTAACTTTAGTCTACTTGTAGACATAGTGAAAAAAAAAATCTTTTAAACCACTCAAGAGCAAGAAATCCATTGAACATTGATTTGTTTGAATGAAATGTAGAGAATTTTTGATCTGAAAATCTTCAGAGGTTTCGAGACGTGTTTCCTGTACTCAGAATTATTTGAGATCATGGGCTATTCTGAATGTAAGAACAAAAAGATTTGCTTGCTTGCCTTTTGTGGGAAAATGACAGCATGTGAAGTGTAATAAATGAAAATCTTCTTGACTGCTTATTCCCATTCCCTACTCACTTATGAACACAAGAGAAAAGTGAAGATGGAGCTGCACACATCAAAATCAAGTGCAGTCTATTCTGGGAACCATTTACAGTG
>NW_009258961.1:1295012-1346222 GCF_000687185.1 Egretta garzetta | reverse complement strand
ATCCCATGATAAGAATCAATAGTCAGGCCACTGATCTTGCATTAATTTGCCTATATATCGTCACTAAATCTTGTCACAGTCACACTTTCATGACACCCTGAATTAACCTTGACCATAACCTTGGCTTTAAAATAGAAGCTTTTTTTTTTTTTTCTTCCCCCCTCCAAAGGCTTCAGAGGCTTTTTTTCTGGGATTAATCATATTCAGCAGAATTCACATACATAGAACATGATCTTCACTTCTAAAAGTTGCAACAGGTGTAACAATCCTTGCCCCAAAGTGTCTTCCACAATATAATGAAAACTGTTACATGTTTAGCTTTTCTGAGCCTTTGCTGAAAAACAATTTCCTTTTACTTTAAGCCTTGTATATTGCTTGGAAGTAAACACTGCATTTTGATCTTAGTCATAAATCCAAAAAGGTGTTAGAAAAAGCAACATACAAAGATACAGAGAAAACAAACCAAACATGACTGAAATGTTGCAATACTATTTGTAAATTTTTGGGCCTAATGTTGATGCATATCTTTTTTTTTTTTTTTTTCATGTGCAAAGAACCTTCTGATCTTCTGCAAGTCGGCAATCAGCACCTGCAATACATTTTCATTTTGCCTGGATTGTATTTGCTGGCTGAGACTTTGTGCTCTTGCAAATACAAAAGGTTTCCTGCTTCTTAGATCTCTTTACAGATTTACTAAAAAATGAATTGCTTCAGAAAATTTTGTGGATGCTATTTTACAGCTTTAAAACCGTATGAATGCAAACATAAAGCAGCTCCCTGTCCAGACTTATAGACTGGGATTTATGGAGACACAGCATTTTCACTTCAGGCTTTGTTAAGAAATGAGAAGCTGCAATGAATCTTTACTGTTTTGGAAATACAAAATGTGCTCTTTCAAACCCATCTAAAGATTTCATATTATGTAATTTCTTCTCTGGTGATACTTCATTAAGTTGCACAGAAAGCTTATTATCCTCCCTCTCTGAAAAAGTCAATACAATAACTGGATCTTTTTATTAAAAGAATCAGTTTCAGATTATTTGCTTCCCTGGAGTCTTGGAAGCACCCTGGCCTTTGGAGCTCAGCATGCCCTCAACTTCTTCTCGGTCTGAGGTCCATGGAGGGCCCCGTCCTACATATTACAGCCCACCTTGATCCTGGTGCCAGAGCTGGCGAGGTTGCTTTCAGAAAGATACTGGATTGTTTTCTGCCTTTGACTAGGAAATAGGATAGCCAGCTGTTTACCTAAAAGGAGCCTTAGTTTTCAGAGTCAGCATTGGTCCCTGAAGCTCAGCGTTCAGACTGTGAAGACGACACCAACATAGCAGAGAGAGGGAGATTGAAGACCTTGGTATCACTTGTTGTTTTATGTTCCTGTATCTATGTGTTGTGAAATATGGAAGCATAAAATATGTTGACCTAATTTTTCACATCATAATATCCATAGCAAGGAAATCTGTTATGAGGAGTGAAAGGAAGTTTAGTATCTTGTATGTTTAGGCTTTCTTCATGAGTTTTTTTCATAGCAGTTTTATCTTGTAATATATTGTGCTATTGTTTCAGGCAGTTTGGAGGTATAAATATCAGTATGAATAAACGAAGGAACAGCACTTATTAAGAGACTCAGGAACTTGATGATACTCAGATATTGGTAGCCATGACCACTCCAGGGTGCACTGCTGTGTTGGCACCCAACACCCACAGTATGACACACAAGCCAATGTTATAGTAACCGTGAAACTCCAGTCTGCTTTATTTTGCAGAGTTTCCCAATACTCATTATTCATTTCATTTTCTAAATTTAAACTTGCAAAACTAAGCAAATAGGAACTCAGCTGGCCAGGATCTGCTGAATGCTCCAAATGACACAGAGTCCTAAGGGCATATGAACAAGTTTTTGAAAGGCTATATTTCATGCAGCATAATTTAAATTTTTAATACAATCTTCTAATTAGTAGTACTATATTCCTTGTTAACCGTTTGTTTTGCTTTCCTGTTTTCAAGGACACTCAGACGCAATAGAAGGCAACACCTCAAAAAGAGACTGGTAAAAAATACACAACATTCTTCTTCTGAATGTGCTTTTATAAAAGTCACTGCCCTACAGATCTGCACTTATTTCTGTCTTAATCTTCATGCATATGGATTAATGCCTGGTTTTGTATGACCAAAGAAAAGATTTATCCTTGTTACTTAACTGGGCAATGCTTCTATAAAATTCAGGTTTAGAGTTTTAATGAAAGCATGATAGTGAGTAGTAAAGCTTAATCTACTCTACAGTATTATTTAACATCCATATAAAAAACTGAGAGAGCTGTTGGGAGAGTTTGAGCTGACAAGTCAGCATTACATCTGCTTTGTCCATTTTCTTATTGCCAAACATCCAAACATAAAAGGACCATTTTCCAGCACTCTCAGTACTTAGCTGACATTAGCTTCTTGTATTAGCCCAGAGAGGGCAACTAAACAAAGCAGAACCAAGTAATATTGACATAATGTGGATAAGCTGGTGCCTGCCATTTCATCATCACAGCTGTCAGGGTATCCAGCAGCACCAAGGAGAATCAAGCAAGAACAAAATAGATTTATTGCCACTAATGAGTGACCACGAGAGTGTTCCAAAAGGTGCATCATACCCCATTTTCTTTTCGGTTTTGACATTATTATATGGTAGAGAAGATACAGACAGGGGGCTCTACTTGTACACAGGATAAGCTAAGAGTTAAAGAAAAAAACATTCCATATTCCATACAGGCAAACTAACTACATTTTTTTCCTAGAAGCTAATGAGACAAAGCTAATATCTGCTTGTCCTTCATCCCATAATACACTTATTACAAAACCACTATTCAGATTACAGTCACATCTTATTAAACAACAGATGGTCTTATCTAAATTGGTTGGTTAATTCAGGTTCACAATTTCTTATTAATAAAGTCACAACAATGAATCAAGCCTTCCTAGAACTCTTCATGAAGCCAGCCATGTCTTGCAGTTAATGACTGCTATTCAGCAAGAAGCAAAACTTACGGAAAGGCCATTTGTATAAAATGTGTTACTGCAGTTCCTTATGAATCTTCATTATTGTCTCCTGTAAGTGCATTTCTTCTGCCATTGATAGGTGCCAGAGTCCATTTTCCCATTGTGATGTGTACACTAACTCCGTGAAAAGTAAATTAAGATAATCATAATAGAAAAATCGATGAAACTGACAAGACATTCAACTTTAATTTTATAGAAAAGATTTATTCTCTTAAATTAGATTTCATGTCAGGCAAGCTTTTCTAAACATACAATAATTCTTCAGTTATAAACTTTCAGCTAGTAAAATATCTTTAAAAAGATGAACAGCAGAAACCTGACTAAAAGAACTTTCTGATTATCATATATGGAAATAGAAATTCTGTCTTTGCTACATGCTTTTATTTTTCATCTAAGCGTTTATGTGGAACTGAGCACTATAGCTTCTGCTTCACAAACTTAAATTAAAATTCACTTTGTTATCTCCATTATCCTAATTCTGCAGATACAAAACTGAACTGCTCACTGAAGACAATACAGTGTAAGTCTGTCCTTTTTCAGGGAACGTTAAAGAAGAGCTTAATTTCCAGTGGCTGAAAAGCTCTTCTTCCTGCAATGCCTTTTGCGTGTGGCCTGAAGATCAGGTTCACAGAAATAAATGCACTGCTCTCTTCACAGGCCTTACGTACCTCCAGGTTCCCTTATGAGAGCTAGAGCTCTCCTGCAAGCTGATGTGCAGTTACAATGCCTGGAAGCTATCTAAGAAAATGCAGTGGCTGTATAAGCAGGCTGACTCATGACAACAGCAGATTTTAAAAATCTTCAAACCCAGAATGGAAAACCTAGGGCAAATTCTGCCGGACGTTGAAATGCCCCAAATGCATAGCTGGCTCACTTTGCACACAGCTGCCAATGTCTCATTTGCTCTAGGTTTATGACATGAGTTTGATGGCCACACTCAGACAAGAAGATCAGCAATAAGGCTGGACTTTTCACATCTAAAGTGAAAGATAAGGCTAGTTCTTAATACAAGACAATGCTTTATTTGTGCTTGGGGAGAACACCGAGACTGAACCAGTTGTGCTCAGAGCAATCTGCCCTGATTGAGGTTTCCCTGTGGCATAGTCATCAGACAGTCTGCTTTGGTGGCAATGGACCACTGTTTTGAGCGAGCCCTTTTTCTAGGATTGACACAAACTATTGCTGAAAGCTTGAGGTTGAGCACAGACAGAAGTTAATGCCAAGAGTGGCAATGAAACAGAAGCTAAAAGAGATGTGGCTGAAATCACACCTTCAACATCCAGTAATATTTCTTGATTCAGAAATAATTAACCTGGAAGCAGTTGCAAAAATAATTGAGAAATCCCATGAGAAGAATTTGAAAATCATCTGATAGTTGACGCGCCCAGCCCTTTTATGGGTTAGAAGTATTAGATTCCCAAGCAACAATACCTTCCAAGCCATTAAACTAACAGCTCTGTTATGCACACTAACGCTCACAGCTCATGAGCATCTCATATAGAACAGAAACAGTTACAAAAGAGGACACAGGTTTTCAAAGAAAACCACATCCCTGTTAGTAGCATTTGCATGCTACAAGTCTAACATGAAGTCCTCATATTCATGGAAGATGAAAACCATCAGAAGCAACTTTTTAGGAATGAAATCCTGACCCATCTGAATTTGGTAGGAAGACATCACGTAGCCTCAAGGGCCAGACTGACACATCCACTTGGAAAGTCACCTAAGCTATTAAAAGAGCTCTGAAGGTAAATAATTAAAGCAGAAGTCCCTCCTGAGTCAAAGGGGAATAGATTCTCATTATTGGACAAAGCAGTCCTGTTGTTTCTTAAAGTCATGACGATGCCTTTTCTCACACACATTCTAACCACCTATTCTTCCATTCTCCCCCCCGCCCCCCCCCCTTTTTTTTTTTTTTTTTTTTTGGTGCTGTTTTTCATTGATATCATGATCTATTTGCATTAGATTTCAGAAGTGAAGACGTCATGTGCAGGAAAGGAAAAGGAATTTTGAACCCATATGGTACAATTTTTTATTTACATTAGACAATGCATATGACACCTCATAAAGAAGATAAAAAAGCACAGGTCTTTGTTGAAGTGAAATACACTTATATTTCAAAGAAGAGAAAAAGGATTTGCAAATTTTGAGCTTTGTCTGGAGAGTGCTGCTGTATATATTTAGTTCATCTCATTTTACAGGCCCAGTTTCTTTGGATTTGCTGACACAATAAGTTTCCCTCTAGTGTTATTTAATTTAAATTTGATTTTTTTCATACTTGTTGCCAAGTTTTGTGCTTTTTTGATTATAATTTGTAAATGATGAGCACAAGATGGGTGTTAAGAGAAACAGATGATAAATTAAAAGCTATCGATAAAATCACAACTCCTTATTTATGTGAAAAATTAAGCTAGGTATGTGGGCCAATGTTTCAAAAAAAAAAAAAACCAACTTGTAACAAAGTTGAGTCTTTGGGTAATTTCAAAATAACCAGGCATCTAACAAATCCTATTAACTTGCATGAAACAGACTGTTTGCTCAGCCCTTCTGAAAACTAGGTAATTATACTTAAGAATCTAAATATGGGGTTAAGACTTTGTCATCAGGCTCCTATAATAAAACAAACAAACCAACAAACAAATTGGAGAAAAACACTACATTTTCCAGCAAGTAATTTTTATCCATTGAAAAATACATTTAATGCTTTATAGAATTTCAAGACAGGACTTATTTAAAGGTGCAAGAAAATCACAGCAAAGAGCGACACCTAGAAATTCCTCTAGACAACTGAGAAAACATTCAATAGAAGTATCACATGAAGTTACAGAAAACCATTCAGTCTAAATACTTATCTGCTGCTTTGTCCTGTAAGTGTGCAATCTCTGGTGCAGTAGGCAAATGCAACCTTAACAGAGTCAACTGCCTTGAAAGCTTTTATGCTTTTAGAGTGCAATGAACCGTAATATAAAAAGAGGCTACTATAATGCCAGAGGCAAAGTGTTTTTGAGAGTGATATAACCATTCGTGATGCCACAAATTTCATAAAAATTCCCTGAGAAAGGAGAGAAATAAAGCAGTAGGAGAAGTGATTGCATATATAGGAGGTAAGTGATCAATGACAATAGTATGGGAACGCAACAAGAAGTAAAAAAATGGCTTGCAGAGAAGTGAAAATGTTATATAGTTGTAGGGGTGAGCAGTTTGTCTGCAGTGTGTGCAGACTTACACAGTTAGCTGTTTTTGTCTAGAATCAATTTCATCTATCTTTGTCTGAATTAAAGAACCCCACCCCGCTTGCTCATTCCAGTCTCTGAAGCCAAGAGGATCTCCTGTGAAAAGCCCTCTTCAAGTCCAGGAGCAGAACTGAAACTTCTAAATGCTCTTTCGACAACTCTTTCCTTGCTGTTTTCACACGTGTTGTACATACATAGGGTTTTGGGGTGGGTGATAGGGAAGTTAGTGCTCGTTAAGTTTTAAGGTAACAGGAGGCCCATTAGGCACCAGGAATTGGGCTAGGGAACATTTAAACATGTAGAGCTTGCCTTGAACTACAAACATTGTTAGAATTATTTTCAAACAGCTCAAACAAGTGTATAAAAATGTTTTCCTCATCACAAAGAAATTAAACCCAAATGACAAAAATATTGCAAATAGCAGCCTTCATATTTTGAATCCATCCTCTGGTGCCACAGTATCTCCTACCAAGCATCTCTAGTCTGTGTTTGCCTTGTCTCTTCACTTTTGTTACCTGATTGTTCCTACCTTCTGCAGGATTTCCTCAGTTCTGCCAATGCCTTATGTAAATAAACCACTTAATCAACTTTCTTAACTTTAGAGAATTCAATTTTTTAACAGGTAATTCTCTTAGATTAACGTAGTTTTCATAAACTGAAATTTCATTTAATAATTCAATACTGGAAGGATCTATGATAACTCACTCAACACACACTCTGATGTTCTCAATAGTTTGAGAACAAAATAAGGATTATTGATCCATGACAACAATTTTTTCTTCTCAAATTTTAGCAGTTATTTGTCTTTACAAGGCTTTTGGCTGAAAGGCAATTAATCTTCAAATACATGTTTGTTGTTTTATATATGTCATGCGGTAATCAAAATAATATTGAAACACAAAATGGAAAGCCTCTGCCACCATTTCTTATTCTTTTCTTCTATCAAGAATTTCTACGATATTATGGCCCTTCCTCTAAAAGTGGAGATTTTAGAACAAACGATGAAGTAATTCAATGAAATGAGGATTACTAAAATAAATAAACATAAGGTAGCAATTGGAAAATAATGTGGAATGAACTCTCTCTTTACCCTTTTTAAGAGTTACAAAAGACTTGTACTTCTTAGTCAATAACAAAATAGGAGTATCAGCTTGACAAAATTCCCCAAACATTGACCATTTAGAAGACTAATCAAGTGATCAACTTCTTTTTTCCTCATTCTTATATGATTTGTAAGAAATAAACAAAATCTTCCTGCAAACAGCCCTGACATCTTGGGCTTGGATAAGAAAATAAAGACTATTTCATTTCCAGTCTCCAGTCTGAAGGCAGACTGAAAATGGCTATACTATGGCCCCAGTCCTGAAAAGTATTCTCTCCATGCAGAGATCACTGCAGAATCCTGGCTGCTGTTCATACCATCTGATTGCTGTTTGGTGGCTGGTGTGAGACAAGGGCACAAGTTAGAAAGCTCCATCCATCACACCACCACCATCATGTTTTGCATTAAGTGCTGTTCTTGCTGGCAAACTAAACTGAAAAGCTATATTGTGGATGCTGAATCAGTCTGTTACCCATTCCAGTCTCCAGAAAAAAGGATAAGAACTTTCACTGCTGCCTTCATTCTTTGGCTAAACAGAACATTTCTCTGTGATATTAATGTGGCACTATTTGTAAGTACATAGTTCTCTAAATACTTATAAAAGCTTTGTTAAAATTATATTGGTTGTTCTTTGTCATAAATGGAAACAAGCATAAGGCACATTCCATTCCCAGGAAAGAGTTACGTTGCACTGCAAAGAAAATATAACTGACACTAAATAATTCTGAAGAGTTTTGCTTTTCTGTCCAGAAGACAGACTGATGAGCTCTCTTTCACAGTGGGAATGTAAGTCTGAATTGTGCTGCATGAAATTACACTTGCCTAAGCTTATCGGAGAAACCACCTGAAAATGACTTATAACTCAATTTGTTGGGAAAAAAGTAGCAAAGAATTCTGGGATGGTGAAATGAATCTTTCCTGCTTTGAAGTTTCTGGATAGTTTTTTACAATAACCATAACATAAAATAAAAGAAACTACAGATTAACCTTCTCTGTAAAGTAGTCATTTATTGATAGATGGTTGTTTTCTACTATTTCCAAATTATAACTTACTGAATATATATTTAGGGTATTTTTTTGAAAATATATTTTTGCGTGAAAGCTACTAAAGCTAAAGTCAAAAACCTTTGGCCACTAGTGCATACTCTTAAGAATCTAGATTTTTCTTCTCAGTGCAAATCCCCTCCATCCCTCTCCTGCAGGAAGAAGCTATTTCCTCATCATGTTTGCAAGGCTAGTACAAAGCTAGATACAAAGTTTTAGTCAATGTGTGAAACAAATTTCCTTTTCTGAATCATATTTTTCTACCTAGTTTTTATACCCTTATGACAATTATGAAATATCTCATCTTTGTGCTTGAAATTTAACACTTCACATTAGACATTTCTATCTAACATAGCTAGTAAACACCTCATTTAGCTTGTTTAGCTTGATTCTATGATCCTATGATTGTAGCAAAATAGAACTGTTGCTATATAATTGAGGTAACTTGTTTTATCCATGAAAGTTTGAAAAGATAAAAAGCTGGTGCCCTCTGCACAATCAAATATATGTATTTGTATTAAAAATGTTTCTTCTCTACAGTGCAAAGATACAAATGAGAAAACCAAATCAAAATGCAGAAAGAAAAGGCTTCTTTACAAAAAGAACTAATGTAAGTAATCTTAATTAACAAATCCTTAAGACTGACAGGGGAAAAAGGAAGCTGTATTGTTATCAAGTTCTAGCATGTGTTGCACTATCTTGGGCTTTCTTTTTGTGACACCAAGGCCAAGACCTTTTGTCTGTGCATGCAATGCTTTTGCAGGCTGCTTCATCATCACTGCCCCATATGAATGCTTCCCTGATACAAACATGACCTTATGCTCCAAAGTTGCTATATCCTGAAAGCAAAGCACTCACTCCTTCCTTAAGGATCATCATGAACTGTGCAAATCAAATGAGATATAAAAAAGATGTGTATATGTCATTGCTGTAAACCAGCATGTGTTGTGCCACCTGAAAATGTGAATTGCTATGCTTGTATCTCAAGGCCAAGGGGACCTACACATTATTCTTTGACAAAGCAAATGCAACTAGGAAAAATAATAGCAACGCAGCTATGCATGGCACCATTGGCTGATTTCTGTCCTAATCTTAGTAGAACTGCCAATTAAAACAATGCAAAATAATGTTTAGATTTTAATCCTAATTAGCGGCAGAACAACTGAAAAGTAACCTCTTGTAATAAAGGTCAGTGCTACCAATGGTTTGTTCTCTTCTTCTAAGTGTCAGAAGTTTCTTGACAGTACTGCAGCATAGGGAATTTTACATACTGTTTTTAAGGAAACAATTTCTCATCCTATTTTTGCTATTTTAATCATAGAAGCAATGAAATTCACTACTATGCTACTTCTGGAAGGCTGAACTGTGTTCACTTAGTAACAGGAGCCTTGATGTTGTAAAATATTAACTTTGATCATGCTTTATGACCTTAAGAATGACTTTTTAAAAATTTGCTTCCTTATACAAATCAGGGTTGTGTTCCAAAACACAAGCAGATTATTAGAAATTTGAAGCAATAGTAAACTCCAACCACTTAAGGGCAAGTTTCTATAAACATGAATACCTTGAAAAGGGGGAAAAAAAAGATACAACAGTTTCTAATTGATTTACTTCTACATAGAACAACTATTTCTATTGTTATTTTGACTTTGAAAAATCTAACTGGTCTTTCAGACCATTCCAAATCAGAATGCAATCAGATCAAATTTCTAGTGATCAAACAAAAGTAATTGTCTGCTTATGCAACTTCGACTGCAAGTCTGCCATGGAAAGGGGTAAAAGGAATGAATTTCTATACTCAGTGAAGTTTAAGTGACAATGAAGAAAAAAGCTGAATAGGCTTCAATCAAGAGCAGTAATCCTAAGAGGGCCACCTGACAATTACATTTAATATGCTAATGCTATTACAGTACATGAAATTTTCTATTCTGCCCATAAAGGTCTTGTTAACAGTAATTAAATGTTAAGACATTCAGCCCTGTAAAGAAAAGAAATATAGTGAAATTATTATCACTAGAATCAGTGGAAGACTTTTTTAATTAGTATTTGAATAGCAAAAGATTGAATTCTCACTACCCAGGGACAACAAGGCTGATCAGGTCTCTGTTAAATTACATGCAATCTTACCTTCTTCATCAGAATTGCAAACATTCATGTAAACCACCAGTTTTGCTACTCAACAGATGACAGGAACTGATACTAATCCTCACCCCTTCTTCGCCTCGGCGTGTTTTACACCCAAGAGCAGTGACCTGTGTTGCTAGCTTTGGAGATCTGTGCTTCAGCCCCTAGTGCTGGCCATCAGGCAGTCTCCTGAGTGGGAGATCACCTGCGATAGGTGAGCGATAGGTCTCAAGTGCTGAGAAAATACTGCTTGAGCAGCCAAAAAGATGACCCACTGGAGAGTGTGCACTGCTGCTGGGTTGGCCTGCATGGGATACAGGGCATGACTGTCCTCAGTGTTATGGCCCTGGCTCTTCTTTTCAAACTGTAACAGTTTATGTTCTTCAGTCCTGGAGGTCCCTGGCATTTTGTCAAAATGACAGGCATCATGTTCATGCAAACAGTTCTCCAGTTCTGTAAAGAATATTTTGATAAACTCTTAAAAATGTTTTCTTTTTTTGCAATAGTGAAGTAGACTTTACCAAGAGCAAGCACTGGAATTACACAGCATGGCTTCCAATAAAGAGTAATTGGATTCAGTCTCTAAAACTAATTAAGATTGCCAGAGCCTCTTTAGGATCCTAATGCTGCTTTTAATACTTGCTCATAGGATTTCACAAAACATTCATTTGCAATGAAATTTATTTGCATAGATAAATGTACATCAGCTAATTTAAACACATAAAGAAAAATGAGGTCCACTTATTACTTAAACTAGGTAGAAACTTAAAAGCAAATTAATTCAGGTTAATATTTAATTAGGTCCTAAATCAAAACTGATGTGATAAGAATAAAATCAGGAACAATCACCCATATAGCGATTGTTGTTACTTAACGTCTTGGCCCCAGTTCCATAGCATCTACCATTGTACAGAAATACTTGCCAAATATCTGAAGCAAAACTCCAAGAATTTAAGAAGATGAACTGCTAAATAAATACTGTAAATCTTTAAGTTTGAAATATATCAGCTCAAAAGCTGATAATTTCAGATTCTGGTGATAGCAGACAATTTAATCAAGCAATGGATATCTATGCACAGTTTCAAATGTAAAAAGGGGAAGGATATACAATGGGAAAACTGCTAAACTTTAACTATATTTTAATTCTTTATGTATATATTTTACTGTTCTGATGCTTGGGCACAGTGACATCAAGTTTCTTTCTGTTCTGTGTAGATGGACAATAGGACTCTTTGGTCCACTCTTAAAAATGGGTCTGTTGCTTGCCTCCCCAAGCATCTCCAGCTTCCAACATGGTGATAGAGTGGTTATACTAGGGAGCAGATAAAAATGAACATACACCGTTAAAGTCTTTGTGAATCAGTATGCAAACTTCATGCAACTCACTCTTTCTGAGCAAACATGGAAGCAGTGTGGGTAACTGCCATCAAAATACAATTTCTTCATCTCACTTCCAAACAGTAATAATAATCAAGGTCTCATGGAATAGAAATGACACTGACCTACTTATCCTGAAACTATCTTATATATCCTATAGCTTTATGCACAAAGAGAGTTGAAATAGCATTTGTGCAATGATGGGAGGAGCACCCTTCCCCCTCTTCCTTCTCACCCCATCTTATCTTTTCGTATGTAAATCTGGACAAAAGACTATGGTTGCTGTAACTACTGGACAGCTTGCAACCAGAAAAGAAAATGAGATAAAATTCTTGCCAAGTTTTTACAACATATGTTCCTTCCAGAGAACGCTCCTTTAATAATTTCTATATTCAGTTTGCTCAGCTGTTTGCCAAGACGACTCCCATGTCCTCCATCTGCAGTTATGCCAGGTATCAGACGATGAATTAGCCACCCCATGTAGGTAAGCAGGAACCCGGCTTAATCTTGAATGAGAGAAGGTGTACTATGTCATGTGCTAATGTTTTCAAAGTTAGTTTGCAGAGCAGCTGAAGATACGAAGTCTCCTATAATGCACTTCAATCCATAATTTTTAGTTCAAGTTGGTAGAGATTCTATACGAATTAGGAAGCATTGAAATAGCACTTTCAGGTCACTTGACTGGGAATTACAGAGCAAATTGTGAAAGCTGTCTCCTTTTAGAGCTGGAGTTAAAATATGACCATTTATAAGAAAAATTAATAATGATTAATAATAAAAAGAAGAAGCTCATGTATCTCATAACATTAAACATCTTCTTTTCCACCCTTATGAGGTATTTTGCAGTACTAGTCCCACCTATGGAAAACTGAAAGGTTTTTAATCACCTTCAATGTTAACATTTCTACCACTGTAGAACTTGCTTCTGAAACAAAACCTCAAAAATGGGAAATGGGATTTTGTAGAAATTCCGGATGGAACTTTCCAAGAGTTACTTTAAGAATCCAAAAGCCAAATCCATGGAAACAAAGAGATTAATTCATCAGGACTGAAAAATAAAATCTTGCCTTGTGCTCAACATCTTCCCATTTTCCTTGGGCAATGAGAAGTGCTCATGCTTCTACTCATGGAAAACCCACGCAAAGCAATTATTTTTCTAAGAGCAAGGACCCTGAAAAAGGAAGGAGTACAAATTACAGTGCCAATTTCTGGAAGCCTTAAGGTCTCCATATACAGCATAACAAACTTTGCTTTATGCAAAGTTAGCAGACGGTAAAGCTTGTGCCATTTGACATGACCTGTCTCTCCCTGATTGTTGTCATAATGCTTCTGAGGAGGTGGATGGTGGGAAAACCAACGAGTGAGTGCTTCTGTCTCAGCCTCCAAGTCTGGGAGGAAATGTGCAAATGTAGATTTTATACAAACCACAATAATTTAGAGGCTGTTAAACTTGTTTTAAAAGAAATAAATTCCTCTGGCTCATGTCACATATTTGCCAACACAGAGATCTAGTGTTCCTGCTGCTTCTGGATTTTGACTAAGTTCCATTTCCAATACTAACACAACTTTCTTTAAAGTCAAGATGAATGGAGCTAGGAGAGAAGGGGAACTGCAATTTCCTTTTTTAAGTGAATCCAGGCTGCCATACATTTTGGAACGATACTGACTTCGTTCTGCCTTGCCCCTCTGATCTTCCACTCTGTCTGAGCATCTGCTTTAGACCAACCTCACACTCCAGGGAATACCTGCTATATATAGCTGATACATTTAGTATCAGCAAAAAGGTAATTGTTTTTCTTATTTCATCAATTGTGTAACAATCTCAAGCAAACAAATGAGACAGTAATTCCTCTCTTCCAATTTTTAATGTTATGTTTAAATAAAAAATTTCTGACCCACATCCGACCCACCAAAAATCAACCTGTTGTTATAACACATCAGCTACCCAGAAGCGCTATGGCAGTCTCTACAAATAATGGCACTCCTGACTCCACAATGTAACATAAAAATTCAAGGCATATTTCATTTTTTTCCCCTCCCCCCACCCCCCCAAACCTGGGGGAATAGGAAATGCAAAGGAAAACTTCAGTCAAAAAGGTCAAGATTTTGATGTCCTTAGAAAACCCAAATGATGAATTAAAAAACCCTGAAGCTACTGTAGTCAATAACTTAACATTTGTACAGAAGTTCTTCAAACATCTGAGAGATTTATTAAACAGGTTTTGTTAAAAATAAATGAGTAGTTTAATATAAATGCTAAGGAATGTGAAAAATCCTCAAAATCAGAAATTGACTAATGTAAATAATTTGTGCTTAGAGAAAGATCTACATTTCACATTTGTAGTAAAAAGTGATTTCTCACAGACTAACTGCATAGCACGTTCCTGAAAATTTTCATCATTTGAGGAGCTAATGTAACTTCTATTCATTTAAATCACTCACTCAAGACTAAGCTTCAGCTGGGCTAAATTGCATTTAAGTCTTTGTGTCCAGTTTTTCTTGAAGGGTGGGACTAGAAACAGCAGATAATGAACAAACACAAGGTCTCATCTACAACTGAGATATTTGATATCAGAGATAACAAAATTGGGTGAGCAATTTCTGTTGCTAGCAATAAAATACATGGCTGAAGTTTTTATGTTTTAAAATTTCACTTTATGTGGATACGAAATTATTGACCCTCCATATAACAGTCATCAAGCTAAGGTTGTGAGGAGAAGTAATTTACAACACTGGAGAGTCTCTGTCTTATCATTACATCTGGTTTTATTTTTAAATGATAACCTCAAGATTTAGAACACCTTTTCCACTTAGTTTTAATGTACACGAGTTTGTTTAGTTACTGACACATAAAAGTGCTCTCAATTTATTGTACCATACAATGATTTGAAAAAAAATCTAGAAGAACTTTTTCTTTGATCATTAATACCACAAATATTTGCCATTATTTGTCATCTTTATCACTGATTCCAGGAGCACTTCTGGTTTCTAAAGAAACCCAGGCACGGGGGTAAGAGACGGTCTGGAAGCCTGGGAGATGAGGTCTCCTGAGCACATTACCCTGGCACATGCCAGGGAGGGCTCTAGCAGAGCACCACAGTCTGTGCCACCACCTGAGCCCGGTCAGGGTGTGGGCTGGCACAAGTGTCAGGGTCCCCAGCTGTTAACACAGTTGCTGTGTGGCAAAAATAACTATGGCTTGTATTGCCCAGAGCTTTACCAGACAATACCTATTCCCGAAAGGCACCTTTGAAAAGGCCAGCCTGCTCTGGAGTGGAAATGAGTTTAACCCTTACGGCATGAGCTATCCCATGCCACCACCCTCTACTGGCTAGAGAACAGTCCCTGAACCTGTTTCCTGGTATATGTGTGTAGTCTACCCTGCATCCGTTTACCATCTCAGAAGACTTGCCAATAAATTAATACAAAAAGCAAGTGATCTAACCATGTAGTGAAAAAAAAATAATCAAACCATCGTATATGGTTTGATAGGAAAATGATGTTGGTTTTACAGGCTAATCTCTACAACAGACAGCCAAATGACCTTCTGTTCAGGTTACCCAGCCCTTGACATTGTAAACATATTTCTGGCTTTTAAAAATCCTCAAAGCAGTCTTTAGCAGACGTCTATCATTTGTGGATAATATCTGAAATTTGGAAGAGATTTGAAAAATGTCTGTGGCTTCCCTTGGGAAAACCTGTTCAGATTTGACTGAGTTACGACCAGGGCAATGTTAGCATTTGTACTATCCTCAGTAGAGCTTGCTAAACTACTAGGGATAGAAATTGTGAACATGCTGTCTGAATGAAACATGCTCAGTTCCATTGAGATTTCTGTTACCACACATACATAAGATACATATAACACATAGAATTTATTACAGCAAGAGCCTGGGTGTCTTAACTGCAATTCTCTGCTGTACTGTAATAAAGATTAACGTGTACCATCATTTTGCTGCATATTGAAACCCTAAGAAAATGCAACAGATGTATTAGAAAATTACCTGAAAATTCAGTCACAAATCATATTCTGTTACTTTGGGAAAAACAGATAGATATATGGCAATCCTTACAGACATCAGAGGCTATCTTTGTTTTCAAGGAAAAGAGAGAACTTAATTCTAGTATGTAGGTAATAAAATGCCCTTATATTAACATAAGTAATGGATAGGTAATTTGCTGACTTGCTGATGTATACTGGTGCTCGTGCAATAGTATAAGTTTTGGATCACAGCTCTTTCCTTCCAAACTAACAAACAATACCCCTTACACATGCCATTACTGGAGAGCGAGGAAACCATTATACACGTATTTCTCAGGACTTTGAAAAGCCCTAGACTTTTTTGGTATACAAGTGAGTTTGAGACAAAAGTACAATCAATCAATTTTGACAGTATCAATTCTGAGCCAGATTCTGTTATCCTGGGTTCAGGTGGAATGGTGCCTTTTTTAGCAAGTGGTACAATTGATTTTTGTGGTGTTAGTTGCCAAATAAATATGTATTCTGACTGAATAGGATATCAGAAGTCACCTTCCATAACTGAAAAAAAGAAGTTATGATGACTACTAGACATTTCATAGATGCTGAAACACAAAATGAAGGTGTTTTTAAACATAAGTGCTCTTGTGTAAAGACAAATTGATTTTTTTAAAAGGAGCCTTTTTGTCATTTTATAGTTTTTTTTTCTTCTGAGCACTTCAATAAATATGTATGAAATGACTTTTCAAAAGGAAAGAAGGAAAAAAAAAACCCACAACTTACAGTCTTAATTAAGGGTACACTCAAAATATGCTTCATATGAATTAGTAATTAAAAAAATAAATTGACCTTTGCTTTTGCCTGGGAACATCCCTAAATTATTTCTTTCATTCCTTACAGAGCTGTTCCTTACAGAGGAATTGCTATCAATGGTGTTATTACCAAAAATAACATCTCTGTAAGCTGGCATCAGAGTGTGAACCAATTAGCACTATGAGATGCTGTGGAAGTTAAAAACCAAATGTGGCAATAACCATCTGGGTAGACAAAATATTCTTTTTACCTGCGGGTCCTTGAACATGGCAATAAACATATGGCAGAGAGAGCTGGGCTTGTTCAGTGCATTTCTAATAAAATTCTGGGTGACACAGATACGCCATGATAGGTGTCATAGAAACTAGTGTAATGACCTTTCACATCTGGATGCCTCATTTCTAATTAGGAATGAATAAGACATAACAAGTTCAGGTGACACTGTCTAACGGAGCATATTACTTCTATATGGATGTGGCATTTTGATGAAAAACTTCCAAAGCGTTTTTACCAATTATCCTACCTAACTCAGTATGACACCAGACTGCGTCCCCTTAAAAGAGCTTCCAGATGTGAAAGGTCAGAATTTTTATCTTGGAGTATGCAGTTTATTCTTTTTCCATTTTTGTCTTATCTTTATATTAATATCAAATGAAAACTAATTTTTTTCCCTTGACTTCCTCCACACCCCTTTCGAAATGTCGTTTTCAAAACACACCACTTGCACAAGCTGCTTACACCACTCCAACAGCATGTGCACGTTTCACCAGTCATAACAACAGATGGCCAGATCCTGGCTCCCTTACTCTGAGTCTAATCATGCAGTCAGTCCCAGTTAAATCACATTTTCTCATCATCAACTAGCTGCTTCCTCGGTTTATAACCTCCCCAAAATATTACGAGGAAAAAAGGGCATTTCTAGACCTTTGCAAATCACCTAAATGGTGTGACCTCAATAGGAGTAGCAAATTCTGCAGCACTGCACACTTAAATTGAAGGGTTTTGCTCTACCTCCTGGGACAAACTCAAGCATGGGAACGGAAATGGCTGCGTCTTTGCAAAACTTGGCACCCAGGAGTCCGGCGCTGGCTGGAGGGCATGGGCTGGGGCTCCCTGTAGCAGCTCCTGGAAGGTAGCAAGCATCCCCTGCAGAGACCCTCATGCAGTGAGAGGGGGAAGAGGGATGCCTGTGACAGCTCCTGACTCCTGGCGCCAGCAGGCGACTGCCAGCAGTGTCTGGTTTTGCATGTCATGTGCTGTTTCTGGGATATCGCATCCTGCCTGGTGTTTGTCCTCAAGTGGGAATGCAGGTGCTACCGGGGGAGTGCTGCATGAGCTATTTCCTCTGATTTGGTGTCACCTGAAGGTGTCCTGATTTTATGGATCTGTTGCACTGGGAGATTCACGAGCAGTTTTTAGTCTTTTTTTTTTTTTTTTTTTTTTTTCTGTGAAATGCCAAATTAAAGAAGAAGAGAAAAAAACGATAAAAAAATAGAAGAGACAAAGAGATGGAAATGGTGCTCTGAATAAGCCATCAGTTTGTCTTACAGGTCACTCAAACAAGGTCATTATTGACTGAAAATGATCATCCTTGCTCTTTCCAGGCACATGTAGAATAAAGCAAATTATAATATTGGCATGCTAAACTCTACCTTATTTCCCAGTTAGACTATTTTCTCACACACTTTTAAATTGCTGCTTCCTTTGCATTTTAAGGTAAAGGAATAAGAAAATTTTTATCACATTGTAAGATCAAACACAAGCCAGCTTAATACAGAGCTGAAAAGTAAACAGATGTTTTGGTGGTGAATGAAATAACAGAAGAGGAGAGAGGCGATGTAACACATGATGAAATTCACAGCATGTTCAGGATCACATGCAGACCATTGCAGAGGTGCATGATGTTTAGTGAAATCAATCTAGGGAGATATATGAGGAATTGTTTACTTGATCTTTACGGGATCTAAAACTCATAACTGGTTATAACCAAGCTAAGCTTTCTCATGGAGAGCAGAATTTAGTAACTGGCTTTAAAGCAATTTAATTTTAATACTTCTGGGATAGATCTTTATGGATAGTGCACTCCAAAGCGCTGCATCTTGTCCTGTGACTTGGCAATCCACTGAACTTGCAATTCTACTTTCATTAACATATGCTGAGTGCTTAGGTATATGCTTGAAGTAAATAGTAAAGCATGGAGACTCTTTAGCTAGAAGATAATCAAACTCTGGAACTGGTAGCAGTGTAGTCTAAGCTAAATAGCCTTCTGAAAGATACTGTACACTTATAATGTGGTCAAGGATATCACTGCAGCTCATTTACATACAATTGCAATATAAGCAGCGTAGAACTGGGATACATCTGGTTTTAGATCTTCAGTTTTCTAAATGGGCTTATGCACAGAAATACTGAGTCACTAAAGGCAGCTATTCTTAAATCAGTCCTGGTTTTGTAGGACTTCTAACATGAAGTTAAGGCTTTAGAAAAAACACATACTGATGCATTCTTCTTTCCTTTACATTCCTTACAGTCCTGCTGCAGCCTACCTATCTCTGCTTCATTCCTTCCATCTTTTCACTGAGTAATAGCTGAAATTTGTTTTAAAACTACAGGATCAGGGATTATGATTCATTGTGAAGACAGTAAGGTGCCTAGCATATCACAAGTGTAGTAAAAATAATAACTGCAATAACTAGCATTCTACCTTGAAATCCTGCTTTATTTCAAGCTCTCGGTCAGTGCAAAACTGCATTTTGTATGTTTGCTTTTAACATATCTCAATCTGTACTGCTTTTAAATTTTCTGATTTGAGATGGAAGGTCACTAATCACAAAGTGCTGCTGGCGTGGTTTTCCTGTAAATGAGCCTGCATGTCTCAAAAGGTTTGCCTGCACTGACTACATAAATACAGATTAGCAAAGAACTAGAAAAAGGCAGGTAAGTTCACTGCCCCTGGATTTGGCAAATATATCCCTTTGGTATGTCTATTAATGTAAATGTTATCTTTACAGAGCAACCTTTTGTTTTAGGTATATGGCAAAAGACAAAACTACTCAAGGTCAGACTTGAGCCCTGGCCTGTGGTGGGGCCCAAAGGTCAATCAGGAGTCAGTCAAAGTTCCCTCCTCAATGTCACCAATGCTCTGACCTATTTTGCTTTGTTCTGAGCAACTATAGTCACTTCAAGGATTAACCAACAAGGGAAGACTTCTAATTTCACAGAGTCTCAGAGCATCATCTCTATTATGAAGATTTTCCTTCTGAAATAAATGAAATTCAAGAGACCATGCATGATGTATGCCTTAGCTCTCTATTTAAATGTTATCTGCTGCCGTATTTCATCACCTTGCAATTAAACCATCATCATCATGAGTAACATACGAGATGGACTTAAAAAAGGTAATTCAAAAGGCCCTAGATATAAACATAGACAGCAACTGTTGCTTTCTGATGCAGAGAAAAAAGAAAAGGAAAAGGAAAACCGATACATGAAGCCTGATGGTTTCCTGCAGATCTTTAGAGAATGCCGTTAAAAATAAAGTATTTTTATTTTCCTAGAGGAAAAGTAACACGGACTTTCCTCTGTGCTTCATGAGACAAGAACAGCAGGTTCCATGAGTCAAAGTGATCACAGAAGTCTTTCTCTCTTTTTAATAATGGTTAAATCTTTCAAAATTCCACAATCCACTGCATTTGACCACTGCATCAGCTACACTGGAACACAATGAAATGTATGCTATGGATTTCAACCCTGCAAATGTATGAATTCCTATACTAACTATTCTGAGACAGAATACATCTATCAGATAAAAGTTAGACTATTTGTTTTTATAGAATTTCTTTCATATAAAGTACCATATAGCTACATATAGTGCAAATCACTGTTACACAGTTACACTATGTAACTGGGACAACATCTGCAAATTATTGGATTATGGAAAATATTTGTGAAAAGGTCATTTGAAAAGAGAGAAGGAAAATAAATCCTTGTACTGTATTGCACAGATATACTTAGTTCCTCAGATGCCTCATAACAGAACACTCCCACTATTTCCAACTACTTGTAATCAGAAAATCTGCAGTTACAGGAAAACCTCTGCTCTTCTGCAATGAAGGAAGGGTCTAGGTCTCTAAAGAGTGATAATCTGCACCAGGGGAGGAAGGGGAGAGGGAATTCAGCTCTAATCCATACCAAATTCAGAAGTAAAAAAGGGGACTCTCTGTCCTGCTGGGAGGAAGTGCCTTTCATTCTACATCTTTATTTCCTCTAAAGAATATAAACCCCATTGCTCCCAAGACAAAGTTTTTTTTTATAAACTCTGTAACAATCTATAGGCTATGCACATGTAGTTATTTTAGTTTGGTATTTTTCAGGCATTATGCAGAATTAATGCAGCAGTATTCTCAGCTGACTGTAATGAACAAAGTATTTCTTTGCAAAGGCTGAGGTTCTGGTCCTTGAACTCCGGTGAAGGTGTACCCTCACTACAATTGCTTTTAAGTTGCTGTTAATGGCTTGTCTGTGATCTATCTGTCTACATGGACAAAGGGGGTGATGAACAAGAAGAAAAAAAAAGGAGAGAGAGGGCAAAAAAGAAAGGAGAATATGTTCAAAAGTGTCCAATGAGAAAAATCTACAAAGCCATTCGGGAGCTTAACTGTTCTGGCTCAAAGTAATTTAGAAATCCCATTGAAGCCCATTGAATTTTGATAGATTAAGCTTCAACTCACCAGAACACTTTTGGAAATTTTATTCAAGGCCCAGACTATGTTTGAGCATCTTCACCAGCAATAGGCTATTTCTAGATTCTCCATAAAGCTGCTGCTGAAAGACAGCACAAACAGCATGAGACTCCAGTGCTGGGCTTGCTCTTCTTTGCAGCTTTTGGAAGCGCTTGGAGACAGAGCTAATAACGCTGCACATAGTGCCATCTGTGACTGTGGTAAAAGTCGAATCTGACTTGAATTCAGGATCTAATTTTAACTCAAACTTGTTCTTCTCAGTTTTTTAAAAATAAAATAATAGTTCATTTATAAATATTTTAATCAGTATATCTGACGTTTCAAATTACATTCTCAAATTGGTACTAAAAATGGAGGGAAGGAGGCTGAATAGGTAGAGTTAAAATCCTTCTTTTGGATCATTACAATTATTACAGAAGACTATTTTTCCTGATTTAATCCTCATAGTCCTTTCTTTTCTCCCTCAATTTTGTTAGTATGCTACCCCTAGCTGACTGTCATCACATGACGGAGTCATGGCCACATTGACTTCAGCTGGTCAGAAGGTGTTATACGGAAAATGGTACACTGTAATAACATTTAGGGGTGCCAGACCACTGTAAATCACATTTTTGACGTTACCCAGTGTGCTGTAGAAAGGCAAATATCAGATCTGTTTTAATTCTTCATTAGTATTTTATATACAAACCAGTTATTTTATAAAGTAATAAATTGTCAGCTGTGAGGACATAGCTTTTTATTTGTTAACAGAAGGTATGCGGCATATTAATCAGCTTCACACTCCTTTTCACTCCTGTTATGTATTGTCAGCTTCTCTACCTGCCTACCTTTTTTTTCACACTCCCTTCTTATATCATCTGAGTGCAGAACATTGACATTAAAATTCACAGGACACTCTCCATAGCACACTTTTTCCCTCATTCAGATTTGTCAGTGTTACTTTCTGTTTTCTCTAAAATTTTTCATTCAGTTTTCACTGCTGCAAAATTGTGAATCAGTCAAAATACCCTGAAAACCAGGGTGCCACCACGATTGTGAGATAGGAATGACTATTTAGCCCTTAACCTTTCTGCAGAGTATGACAAGAAATGTACCAATTAGTGTCACTTCTGATCTTGATGTTTATGCGCTGAGACATAGAGTGGCAGCAGAATAGTTTATAACCTACCGGAATGAATTCATATAAAGCTTATCGAGTCTACTAAATTGCAAAATATTGTTGTAAATGCAGCAATCTCTTTCAAAAAGCAAATCACATTGGGTAAAGAATCCAGAAATCGCATCAGGCTTCAGGCTGATGTTTGATTATTTTACCTACAAATAACAAATTTCACACTGATACCTTAAAATGATGCCTTCAGAGAAAAAAAGAAATTAAGAAAATGTCTGCTCTCTTTCCAGGGATCAAGCTTCATACTTTGAAATGTCTTACTGATTAATTAACAGTACTTTATATGGGGAGTTTTGATCCTTTTATATCCTTTCAGTCATTTAAACATTCTATCTGTTGTGAACTTGCACATTCACAGAGCGCATTTCTGACTCTTGCACAACACAACACAGAATAACCATGCCTGTAAAATACCGAGGAGCTCCCTGAGAGGCAGAGAGACAGAGCCTGAAAGCCTAAGGTTCAAATCCCTCTTCTGCATGACCACCAATTTATGAAGTAAGGTGGGTGGTTTTGCCTGTGAATAATGACTGTTTCAGCTCCCATGTAAAATAGAACAGCTACAAAGCTGAGAAGTAGACTATATAAGCAGTGAATGTATGGCAAATTTCTAATTTGTGCAATGGGCAGTGAGATTTTGCGGTTTCTGTTCAGAAGCAGACACAGCAGGGATCTCTATACTTATTCTACAAAGAGGCCACCCATCCTTTTGGTTTCTATATCTTCCCTTACGTAATGTCAACAAAATCTCTGCCAAAATCAGTTCTATTCAGCAAACAGAGGAAAAAGGTTCATAAAAAAATTTTCATTGTGGACCCACCAGAATATCTTTGCATTGGAATGCTTGGTGGAGTGAGCAAAATAACTTTTTTCACAAAGCATATTTAGCATGTTTCATTAGATGGCAGAGCCAGACTGTATTCCCAAAGATCTCTGTTTGGAATTTTTCAAGTGTGGGACTCCAGTGCTGCAGGTGTTGGGCATTTTTAGTCTTGCTATTCGCAGTTTTACTTTGGCAAATAGCACAAAACAGGAAAATTCTCTACTAAAGCTTAGTTTCCTTCATATCTGGACCTCAGATTTAAAATTCCTATGCTCATGTTTTCCTTATTTTTTCTTGCCAGTTGGTAATCAGGGAACACTATTTTACCTTTGGTAATATTTATTTGCAAAAAATACCAGAGAGAGTAGTGTACAGCACAAAAAGCAAGCATGAGAAAGGACAAAAAATTGATAATGTGCCATCTAAAATGATCAAGTTGTCATGGATGACACTGATATAAATTCCCTTGTTATTGCAGATGAACCAGTATAATACCAGGGGACTGAACATGAGCCAGATTTGATTTGTCAACTTGTTGCTATTATTTTGACAACATTTCAGCAAAATTGTCACATCTGTCGAAATTCTGTTAGAAAATTAGATGTAGCAAAGAACACCAAACAGCCTTATTTTCTCCTACTGAGTGTGCTGGGATTTTCCTTCCGTGAGTCATCAGCCGGCAGCAACAATGAAGAGTCACAACAATCACAAAGATACCATCTGTTTAAGGGAGATGATCCAAAAGAAAACATGTATCTTTCTAAACACAAAATTCATCAGCACAAAAAACTATGCACACACACAAGTGTGTGGGTTTGCATACATATATATAATTTCTGTAATTCCTGACATGTTATCAAACCACCCAGATAGTAGCAATTACAAAATTTCCTGTATGGATTTCTCTCATCAGCTAAAGCCACAGATGATATTACTTGAACTTCGTATCATGGGAGCTCATGACATTTGGAAATATGGAATATACTTTTCATCACATGCTGCCTCTCACACCTGGTGCTTGCAGAAATTAGGCTTTAATGATTAGAGTGCTTCCATTTCTTTCAAATTATTTTTAACAAACACAGGCAAAAAGCAGAGCTCTGCATTGCCAAGAACACCTCCAGCAAGCTAACAGAGTACAGGATGACTACTGCAATAGGTCTCATCTAGATAACTATTTTCCCCCTTTTCTAACACTATGTATGTGGAAGTCCTTGTTCTATTTTAAAGAAAACTGTTTAAAAACCCCTAGTTCTCCTTGCCAATCTTGGCAGCAATGGTAAAAGTCCACAAACGCAAAATTTTCACAAGTATAGTTCTTGTGCGATAGAAAAACATCTCTGATGCATTTTCTAAAGTGAGCAAGGCAACGAATAAATTGGAAAAAAAAGTCAAAAATATTTTCCAAAAATGCAAAATAAAGCTCAAGGAAATATTTGTATTGCAATTCATGAAAATATTAACAATGAAAAGATTGTTATTAAAGAGGCAAACAAGGAGAACTGATTGCCAATATAGCTCCGTCACTCTTATTTAAAACTTAAAGTTAATTGATACAATAAATAAATAGCAATACAGTTAGTATCGAGACAGAGGCTTAAACTTTTTTTTTTTTTTCATTTATGCCATCCAGACCTTTTTAAACAAAGTGTAATGAAAAATAGTGGTCATTAGGTGACATAAATGTTGCTTTGTTTCTTACACGTACTCAATCTGCTACTCGTTATGGATTACTACAGTGGAGCTAGTGAAGTATCTCCAGAAGCATGCAGGCAGCTACCTTCTCTGCTTTACTAATGTTTAGATCATGTGTCTGTTGTCTTGCCTTCCTTAGAAGGTGAACTGAAGTGCAAGTGACTTAGGTAACACACCCATAGAGCCAAAAGGACTTCATCCAACACCAAAAACCCCAAGAGGAGTGGTCTAATGATGATACAATAATCATCAATACTTTATTTAACCCCTGTGCTTATATTTAAGCAAAAGGGTTAAAATGAGCAAGACGAGGGATAACAAAGTTTTGCTGAAACATTTACTGTTTCCCTGATAATGTTCTCATACAGCAGGAAATAAATGCTACTGTTCTCTGCTTAAATTGCCTAAAACATATCTGCTTTTCTACCTGTCTTTCCTCTAAAAATCAAGTCATCTGTGGCACAGGAGTGGAAAAATTATACTTGCCTTCACTTGAATGTAAAGTGAAATATAAACTTACATGCCCACATGAGATTATAACAGAAAGTTCAACTTTATTGAAAGAATCAACAAAACTCAACTTGTTGCAAAGGAGCCTTCCTACTGTATGTCATTGTCCACCCTTAGTAGTTTAACTTGCTCAACTTCTCTTTAATCCAATTCTGATGAAACATTTTAATTTTTTCCTGGGTGTACACCATACCTGACATGATAACATTATGCTATGCTATCAATTACTAATATAATATAATATAATGCCACAAACTACTAATTTTTAATCCACTACAATGGTTTTCACTAATACAGAGATTGATTACTAATGACTGATACTGATGCAATCTAAATTTTGAGAACATATCTGATGATTTTGTGATGACCAATTTCATTTTGTATGCCCCCACGTTAATAAATAAAAAAGATAAAACAATCACTTTGAATCTGACTCTGTGAATATATGCAGTAGGAACAAATGGCAAAATTAAGTCTGTTTCTAATGGTATCAAAGTCTCACTGGTCCTTGCTGAATTATCTGCAAAGGTTGCTCCCAACAATACTGATGATCATGATGATGTTAATGTCATAAAATAAAAAGATCTTCACTGATGAGAAATTTAGTTGGAATAGTTAACTTCTAATCAGTCAGGTATAGTGCAGGTCAGGTTTCTATCTCTTGCTCTCTGCCACAAACATGCACACACACAAACGCTCTCACAAACATGCGGTTACCCACTGTTTCATTCTCAGAATTCAGCCTTAAAGACTGCAGGTATAATAAAGAAATAGTCATAGGTACTGTGAAGTATACAACAATTCCTCTGACTTCAGCAATAGGCAACAACTTTAACAATTCACCTGACATAAATAGACTGACATCAAAGCCAAAACCAATGAATGGGTAGTATTTAAGTAAGCACACTGCACATGAAACACATTTAGAAAAAACATTTTTAAAATGGAGTTCAAATCATGTTTTCAAACGTGTTTCATCATTCAAGCTAGATGTGGCATAACGGATGACAAAACTTAGCTTTCTGCATTCAGTCAGCGGAACTATTGCATTATGTGTATCCCTTCATTGGGAGTGAAGATGAGTGTGGAATGAAAACAAAGTGACAGATCAAAATGAAAGAGAAGTGATATCACATAGATAAACTTGTCTTGGACATGTCAGTACTCGCTATTTTATTTCTGTGATATGAAGGATGGATGAAGTAAAACCAATTTTGGTTGTCAAGGGCTGCCACAAAATGGAGAGAAACAACATGAACAACAAAAAGATGTCAAGAATAGGTCTATCAATAACACTAACTTATTTTACACATACACAGTAAAAACCCATCCTGCTTCCAACTTCACATAAATAAAATAACATTCCATCTCTAGTGGTTACCGTAGTTACAGAAGACATCTACTGCTTCACGCACCTTCTCAAACTACAGAAGTCACTAATCTGAATTTCTTAACATTAAGATACTACATCTGTACAGTCCTGAAATTTTAAATAACTTGTACTTAAACACTTATTCAGCTAGGACTCTATTAATTCAGTTTTTGAAGATCCTGCACAAAGCTTCTGTTGAAGGGAATAGAAGCTTTGGCTGCTCAGCATCTTTGAAAGTCTGCTCATATACATTTATCTCTTCAGTATCCATTTAAACATAAGCCCTGCAAAAAGTAAGAGGACTGTCCAGACAAGAATGTAAATAATCTGGACAAACCTGTACAGGGTTTGGGAATGTATAGAAAATACATTTGAATTTAACACACAAGAAGAAATATAGCTATAAATACTGAACATATCCCTGAACTGAGCTATAAGAATGAGTGAAGTCATGATAGAAGAAAATTTAAAGATCCTATAACAGAAAAAAAATGGCAACATAGGGAAACAAAGAAAACGCCTACTATGTGGAAAATCTTCTGAAACCCTAAATTTTCCATAGAAATTCTGGTGTCATAAACTACCGTCCTTTAATCTTCACAATAAAACTTATTTTGGAAGATGATATAAGCAAGTTATTGCATAAGCCAAGATTCTTTCAATTCTGGTTTCATCGATAATTGACTAACTAATACTGTATTGATTCTTGCATTAAATCTATGTGGAATAGGTTCTTATTATCAGTAAAAAACCTGAAAAGTCAGCCAAAAACTGAAATAACAAGGACTGTGGAATTAAGCATGTGATTTAAATTGAATCACAATAATAGGAATTGGAATGCTGGAGATAGCCACATGTGATCTAACCTTCTACCTCCCTGTACTGTATGATCAGACTGAATTTCCCAGCAGAAGTAGTATCAACAGGTCCATTCAGTACCTGCCAAAATGATTCTGCTAAGGATTGAATGCTTGCCCACAATGGTTTGATCCAGCAGAGTTGATAGGAGTCATAGATGGCCTGGCATTTTCCTTCTATGACATATTGCAGAAAACTAAGCAACTCTTTCAAGTGCTTTGCTTTCTCTGGCTTGACAAGATGTTTTCTTCAGAAAATAAAAGTAAGTTTATTAAATCAACTGCTCTCAGTAGAGATACAGCACAGATACAGATACAGATACATGACTGTATTATCAAAAGCAAATGCAACTCAAAAGCAACCACAATTTCTAAAAAAATCATCATTCTTATACAGAAAAATAGGTGTCATTTCAACAAAGTAATGTAATATAAGAGATACATCTAAAAGGATAAGCTTTTGTGTTGTCCTTGAGGATCAGGAAGTGACACTGGTTTAAAATCTAACTACTACAAGAGTGACAAGTTACATGGTTAAGAAAAAGCATACACGTGATCACTGGTGGTATTTGCTCTTTCTAAGTTATAATGAGTGTATCTGTCCCATGCTACCTAGAGAACATAAATTAAGAAGGTTCATTTTCCATTTGAATGACCGAGCAGAGTATTTTCTTTCTTTTATACAAGCATAATCACTATCACACTAGAGACCCAATAAAGTAATGCTGTTGAAAAAATGTCAGCTACTCCAATAAATACAATATATTGAGCTGGTGGCTGCCTCATTTTTCACTAGAACATGCAAGGAAATTTAAAAGACAGGAAATGCAGCCCCTTCAAATTTGAAGCCATAAGAATTCACCACGATAGAACATTTGGAAGGTGTTTAGAAGCTTAAGGTAACGTAAAAACCTATTAAGATGATTTTGTTCAAATTTTTTGCCCATTTTCTTGAAATAACATTGTCTAATAGCTGTCAACACTCCACCTAACTTGTAGAATCAAATATGAATCTTTATCATGTTACCAGGCACGATGGCCATGGATTTTTTTCTGCTTTATCATAAGCTATAACCTTATTTTCATTTCCTTCCACCTTCTTGTTTAGCCAAATGCAATGACAGATGAAAACTAATGACATTCGTCAAGAAATACTTATAATTTGGACAACACCTACATTAATGTGAATCTTGATTCATGCCCTCTGCCCTTGCATGTCTCCTTTCTCCTAGGTGCTCTTTGAATTTTTTCATTTTCAGCTAAAATATTCTCAAAGCCAAATGTTTTAGGTGCACTACATCAATGTTTCTCTTTGTCAACAAAGTTTCACAGAATAATCAAGAATCATTCAAAAGCAATTTCTGTTGAAAAATTGGTTCAAGGAAATACAACCACTCTTCTGCTTGAAAAGCAGCTTGGAGGAGATGTTGAAATAGATAACAGATAGTTCAGAGTAGGCAACTTAAAGGTGGAAATGGGGCTACTCCACAGGAGAACAAAGTGGAACTGATTTGAATGTCACTTTGCAAAACCAATGTGCTGATTCTGGAGCAGAATTAAAAATGTTGATTTAGGCACCTGAGACCCTCTAAATGTGAAATGAAAGAGACAGAGATGTCCAGGTTTGTCATATCAGTGGGATGCTAGGACATCTATACCAACTGAGAGAAAATCTCAGAGAAGAATCTTCTCTGGGCTAAGCACTATTGCAGATTAGCAATTTATTTGGCTCTATGATATAGGACCTAAAAGTGTTTGAAAACTTATCCTGGCTTCTATTGTTGCATTAGTATATTTCATTAGCCTAACGATAAAAATCTACCCTAGGAAGTAAGTCACCGTGGCTTACAGCTTTCCCATCTCAGAGGCATCACACTATTTTTGAAAAGAGATGAAAAAGGAATACCACTTACAAAACATCTTTAGATACTGAAGTGCTTACCTTCTACTGAATTTCAGTGGGACTGAGACCTAACAAAACTGTTTGGGAATTTTTGGAGATCTTATTCAAAATCCAGAGAGAGGCAAAGGAAACAGCACAATTGCATTAAACTTCAGAAAAAAAAAAAAAAAAAAAAAAAAAAAAAAAGAGGCAAATGTTACAAGGAAGGATATCAGAGGTAAGTTTCTCTTGTATGAAGAGTAGGATTTGAAGGTGCCATAGAAAGGTTCTCTGTGATTCAAAGAAAAACTAAAACCAGTTGTGCCTTTTGGCAAATGCACAAAGTGAACGTGCAGTGCGCAGTGCTCTTGTGCAAGGCAAAAGAAACATAGGGAATGTCCCAGATGAAGGAAAGAGAAGGAGAAAGTGGACCCACAGTGAAACTATTTGTGGGGAAGAAAAAATTCCAGCTTTTAAATGAAGGAGGACGGGGGTCCGGCTCTGTTTTGGAGTTGATACTGCCTTACTTACATACTCTGTGTAATGTGATTCCCTTTCACATGGATTTACATGGATTTACAAGAGCGTAACTCTACTGGCTTCCAAACCTCTAAGCACAGCCCAAAGAGCAGCTCTAAATGTGACCTTTCCTGGATCTGAATGTTACTGTAGCTCCTTCAACTGTAATTCCAGTTTAGGTATTGTGGCACATTCTCTCTCCTTACATAGCTGGAAGTCGCTTATTTGAAAATAAGTTTCCAACTTCATTTCTACATCTGGTGCTTATTTCTTATTTATAATATATTCTGTTTGTAACCTACCAGAGTTCTTTGAGCATGAGGGACTTCTTTTTTTATTTTTTTTGTTTTCTTTAAAAAATATTCTCTTCTTTAATGTATCTACTAAAAGAACATGCTGATCATACTGAATATGCAGAACACTGAATTATATAGTGAGGAATATAGCAACAAATAACAGAAGTATAGGAAATAATCAAAATACCCTGGTAAAATGAGCAGCCTACTAATTTAAATGTATTTTTTCTAAATATATAATCTGGTGGTTCTATATTTTCCTCAGTTTTTCCTTAGTTTTCATGTCCATTTATGGAGAATACAACATTATGTGAAACATTCTGAAGGACATAATTTACTAGCACTGTCTACAAATTTTGGAAACCTAGATTGTAGGGAATGGTGATTTTCATCATTGCTCAGCTGAGAAATTTTGTCACTTCAAAGTAAGTAAATTAAGTTCCACACACTTTACTTTGTGTGGTTTCCTTGGAAGCAAATCAAGGTTTGTTCTCATGTACATGGAACTTTTCAGAACAGATGTATTAGTGTACATCTGGTTGGGAATTTGGGAATTTTTTCCAGTAAACCAGCTTTACCATTGGGAAATGCTGAGTTATCAAGACTGAGATCTCTTGCTTTAACTGATTATATGGGGTCTGGCTGGGATGGAGTTAACTTCTTTCATAGCAGCCTGTATTGTTCTGTGTTTGGATTTGAGATAGAACCAGTGTTGATAACACACCAGTTTCAGCTAATGCGGAACAGTGCCTGCACAACAGTGGGACTCCCTTTCTCCTGCTGTCTCCCCAGCAAGTAGGCCAGGGTTGGGCAAGAGACTGAGAGGGGACACAGCCAGGAGAGCTGACCTCAGAGATATTTGAAGACTTGGCTGGGCATCAGTCTGCTTGTGGGTATGGGGAGTAATTGCCTTTGCATCCTTTGTGGTTGTTTTCTCTTTCCTTCACTTATTAAGTTGTTTTTGTCTTGACCCAAAAGTTTTCTTGCTTTTGCACTTTGAAAAATCTCCCCCATCCTGGTGGGGGATGAGTGGATGAGTGACTGGGTGGGCAGTTAAGTTGCTGCTGGCCAGGGCCAACCCACCACACTGATAAACCAGTTACAGTAAGAAAAAGTCAAAGATTAGGTTTTATATCAAAATAAGAGCAGGAGAAGGGAGTGAGGGATTCCCCCTTTTCCAATCAATTCTGACAGTTTCTCTCTTGTTGATTTTTTTTTTCTAGTTAATATGTACAGTTAAACACTCAACAGTGCAGAGAAAGCATAAGACAGATTAATTCTAACTCTCAGCAGCTACAGCTTTGTCCTGGGCTACTTACTAGTGGGAGCAAAGGCTCAAGTGCCTTTTCAAGGGAAGGGCTTATTACTTACCCAAGGTGGAGCAGTTCCAACAGAGAGGCTACAAATCCCTTTCCTTTCCTCTCAGAGTAGTAAATAAACATTTGGTTACAAATTTTGTTTGGGACAAAGAAGACTTAGGCTAAAGTACACATAACATGAATCAAACAGACCCTCATTCATTCAAGTTCACTGGTCACTAACCTAATAAGAGGAAAAGACTGGAGTAACAGTTTTCTAAATCCTGAAACTTTGACTTGACAAAAAGCTATTTGCTCTCCAGCTATACACTGGTCTGCTTCAACAAAATATCTCCCAGTTCCTTCATAGGGATATTGAAGTTTCATGGGATTCTTTAGAATGAAAAGGATTATAAACCAAAATAATTACCTAATTATATGAACATAAAGTATTACTCAATTCTTATTCAGTCGAACTTTAAAAAGTGCAAAATACAGAAATGTGGATGTCCTTGGACCTGGATTGTCCTTTCATTAAAAATTTAATTTTCTTTGAAAGTCTCTCTTTTCCCTCAGTCTCCCACTATTCAAAGTCAATTTAAGACATGCCCAGGTGTAACGCAATGGAACAAGTACTATGTCTAATGGTGTCTTCAGAAGTTATGAAATGCTGCATAGCCCTCAGCAGTCTTCAGCAAACCTATTTTAGTGTGTTCCTTGTAAGATTTAGCATGTTTCATTTTGGCTAAATAGGTAGCTGAAAAGCTGAAACACACATACACATTAGAGCTCAAAACTCTTTTTCCCTCTTGGAATCAAAATTTTGGATCCTAATAATTCAGGTAAGTATGGGGAGTTTGCTCGACACAACCAAGGAAACAATTCAGACTAAAAATAAACCAAGAAAAGCAAGAAAATTTGTATTGGATCTCAGCGATTCCCAACATGCATTTTGGGAGTTAAAATCCACTAAGGAGACAAACTTCCATAGATGGGCACAAAATAGTTTTTCTTTTTCTTTGTTGCTAAAGGTAGGTAAGGCTTCTTAGGAGGGGTGAATATTTACAAAGCCAGTTTAAGGCAATGTGTATAAATTAGATGCAAAATGAATTTATGTCTTTGGAGATTCATATATCCACTATCCCCACTATATATATAGACTATATAGAGACTATATTCATGCTTTGGTGGCAGAAATGTCCAACCCTGAATACCACTGTCTTTAACAGTAGAGAAGGTCTGAGCTGATATTCAAGGAAAATGCAACCTTGGGCAGCAGTTTCAAAGTGATATAAATGATATCTTGATCTAGATAAACAGACAGCTGACAATCAGCCTTTGGACAGAGATTAAATAGCCAGGTTTTTCTAGGTTCAATGGCTGTTTAAAGCATCTAGAGTACCTAGGTTCTACCTCATTTTTTCACGCTATTTTATCCTTTGTTGCAAGAAAAATATTCAGATTCAAAATTTTGTCTGATTATCCAAACTCCAGATTGTTCTACTTTGTTTTTTCTCTTCTCAGACATGTTTTCTTCTCAGAAAGGAAAATACCACAAATCATATCAGATATTAGTACTGAGATTATTATCAATAAATTAAAATATTTTACCTTGATAGGGTATATATTGTACAATGCAAATAAAATGCTTTGGGTAAGGACACTGAATTACATTTAAAGGGCTTGAGAACAATGCTTGGAATAATGGGGAATTCTCATTGCCAAACAGCCTAATGTAATGCTATAATTTCTTCACTAAAAGATACTATTTGCATACAAATAACAACTAGTTTGAAATAAAACTACAGAAATGCCTTAAGAAATAACTTTGATATCCTTAAAGTTTAGGTGTTATCGTGCAAGAAAATTTATGATACCTTCCTTATTATCATTTTTCTCATCACTTTTGGTGACCCACAATCACCTTTGCATAGCTAGTTACACAGGAAAGCTAAATACTGCTCTTTTAAGTTAAAATCAAAATACTGTAGAGTGACTAGCTATATTTTTGTCTGTACTTCACATTATCCCATCCCTTTACTATAACCAGTATCAGGCTGGAGAGTTTCTAAATGGAGACCTTGGCTGGAAAAGAGTGTCCAAGCGTGTGGTGTGAAGGTAATTGAGAAAAGCAACAGCTTTTGGGGCTCCTGAGGAGTGAATAGCATGTGTACCACTGCACCATCAAGATGCAAGGCACATTTTGGTTTTTTTTTCATACAGCTGGAAAGAAATGCAAACCAGCATCTGCTGTCTTGTTTTTGTCCTTTCCCTTTTCTGGGCCTGAGGAAACCAGTAAGCTGCAGCTCCTGGGCTGACTGGGCAGAAGTCTGCTGGGCCTTCATTCAGCTTCTGAGAGGGAGAAAGGGAAGGGAAAAGTCTTTTTTCCACATTGCTCCATTTGTGGACGAGGGAAAAGCAGAGCTAGGTCACATTTAGTACTCTCTTTCATCACGCAGTACAGAAGAGATGCTTGCCTGCATCTCTTTAAAAGGCTCTGTTGAATACAGCTGTGAATTCATGGATGTAAATGATGAAGTGCCATCAGGAGGCTTTTGCCACCGTCAGTGCTGCTATGTACATAGTAAAAGTGTATGCACAGATAATGCCCTGGAACTGCTATTCCAGACAGCAATGTTAATACGAATCTGGAATGTTTCTGAAGGCTAATAAAACCGTAAAATGAAATAATGCAGCAGACTTCTGGTGATGTCTCTGTCCTGTGCAATTTACCACAGGAAATAAATCACTGAGATGGGAAACATATGCAATGGCAAAATATAGGACCTGTCACATCAGTTCAGTGTCAATCCGTATCTGTCCAGTTAATGCAGACTTACATTCACCTTTCCTCACTGCAAACTCTCTTTCTGACCAAGAATTTTTACTGACTTCTCAGAGCCCATAAATAGCTTTATGTTTTGAATAACAAAATTGGTAGACATCTTGTTTATCTAGTAACATGAGACTATCTTATGGTTTCCTAAATGTGTAAAATATCTGAATGCTTCAGGCTATAAACTTACCTTTAAAATTATATACATGGCTTTTCAAGGATACTGTGTTGTCTGGAGCATGGAGATACTACTGAGTCAGTGCTGGCGAATCATTCAAGTGAAAATTTCTTTCAGACTTCTATTGACTGTGAACACTCTTAGGCAGTACTTTCTCCCTGATGGCTTTTTTTGTGATTTCCCTGCTGAATTTTGTTTTTAATACATTGGGATAAGCAAATAAGCCATTTCATTTTTATTTTCCCTTCCGTGAAATGCTTCCCAAGTAACTTGATTAATGTTCAAAACCAATATTTGAGCAGCCACATAATGTAATTAAAATTTCATAAAATAGCTATAATCATCCTAGCTTGGTAATAAGCAACCTTATTTATCACACAAATGATTTCTTTGGATTTTCAACAAGCACTTTATTTAGCTAACTAAATAATCTTTTTTCTGCAGGAGGCTTGTGTTTTAAAACAGACAATTGAAGTCACAGCCAGAATGCCTTGCCATACAGAGCCAATATTTAATCACAGGAGGTTTCAGCTACGTGCATTGAAGTTAGCCTGATTTATCCAGGGAAGTGTTCTTGACTGAGTTCTACTTTGAACCTGTCTGCCCAAACTGCTTTTTTTTTTATCTTGAAACAATACAAAGTGCACGATGAGCCATTTTAAAGGTAGAATGTTAGGTGAGCAGGATTTTTTTTTTGAGTAATGTGCAGCACTGTGTTGGTATCTTTAACACCATATGGGCCTTTGCTGTCAATAACAACTGTGAAATCTGCTAGTTGCTGGAGAATTCTATCTGAGACTGAAAAACTTAAAGTGCAGTCCTACTTTAAAAGTGCTTTTGCAAAAAGTGGCAGCGCAAAGTTCCACATGTGTTATATCCCAATGATTTCCAGATCAAATTTGCTTAGCTTGCTGACTGAAAGATCATTTTTATCTATGTGTCTGTTCTACAAACCTTCATGGAGTCTGGAAACTAAACTATGCTGTTTCTTCCATGCACAATATCATCCGAAAACCTTTCTGCTGGGCAAATGCTTCCTTTGGGTACAACTGGGAAAGAAAAAGCATTGCTTTCAAATCCTGCCCTCATTTACCTCCCTCCATGTAGCCTAGGGCGCACAGTGGGGCTGGAAAGGTGCACCTTCATACTCATTTGAAGCTATAATGGAGAGGACTCTGCATATTTAACTGTTCATAATTATGCCTATAATATAAACAGTAGAAAATTATCCCGCTTTCTATTGCTGAACACAGTCAGTTCTGTAGGGATAAAGGGATTGGAAAGGAAAGAGGAAAAAAAATAGTTCATTTTCCAAAACTGTAAGCAGAAAAAGCTGTTTGCTGAATTAGATGGTCACTGTATACTATCAGTTTGTAGGGAAGAAGCAGTTAAATATTATTGCAAGGTTCCGTACTAACACCAGGAAGCTTTCCTCTGTGAAAATACCAGTTGCAGCAGCTGATGATTTGTGACATTGTGTTATAACCCAGGAGAAACTTGGAATATGACCAAAGGGCGTTACTAATATTCTGCATGACTAATTATTGAACCTTCCTCCGGGTTCAAACATCCCAGTGTTTGCACAGATGATGCTTTTGTTCATCCATCATTTAAAATGTCTTGTAGCTGGAAAACTAATGCATTTTTCTGGTCTTTTCCCTTCTTTGCTGCTGACCATGATTACAAATACCATGTAGTCACAGCCACTGGCAAGGTGATTTGTCATATTTTTTAGATAGAAAAAATGCAATATATTACAGTAATGCAACAGTCAACAGACAAACCTGGTTCTTCCAAACAAACCTTTTAGCTCTGTGCTCCTGACAAGCTGGAACTTGTTGGATCACACTGCTGCTTTCACCAGGTCTTTACAAATGGAATCTGGAAACGTAGGAAACGGAGGAGGGAGTGAAGCATGTCCAAAATTTACCTTGATATGCAGCCAGAGGTGCAGACCAGGTGTGCAGAGTTGGAAGCTGCTGCTTTCTATACTCTAGATTAATTTTCATTGATTATCATAGTATCAAGGAAAAATTTAGGCTTGGGGGGACCTCTGGAAGCCATCTGAAATGATGCCCTGCTCCAAGTAGATAGGTGAGGCTGATCAGGACTCTGTCCATCACAACGTGCAAGTTCTACAGCAGCTTGACTGCATGACCAAACCCTGTTGATCTTAGTGGTCCCTTCTCACTCTGACCTCTGTGAATTGCTGACATCTTCTTCCAGCATTAAACAAGAATTCCCAGTATTTTCCAGGTCTTATGCAAAGATCCTGGAAAAAAGAGATTAGGTTTAAGGATTGGCCTTAGATCTCATAAAAGCATTCATGACTCCAGCAGTTACGATACTCACTGTAGTTTGAAGTGTGTCACTACTACAAAACCTAGGTAGCAATAAAAGTGTCCAAACTGTCAGTGTTTATTTTGATAGACTTTGATTTGAAGAGAATCTTGGACATCAAGCTCAAAGCTCCAAAAAGCAAATTCCTCTTCAGAAAAAGAGGAGACACTAAAAAATCTATCACAGAGCCTCTCTTCTACACTCAGTTTCCTTTCCTTTGTCAGAGGCATTCTGATTAGAATTTCTCTGCAGAAAATCAATACTCATTTAATAAGAATGAAGCTGACTTTGAATTTGAAATGGAAATTGAACCTGTCAACAGTTCTGACTTGCAAACATTTGATTTCTCAAATATGAATCCGTTAAATGGACCCCCAAAAACCCGTTTCTTCCCCCATTTTAAAGAATGGGTATGCACAAAAGCATAGAGGGAAATATTGGAGAACACACACTTAGAAAGCAGATGAGAATTATCCATGAGCAAGCTCTGGGAAAGCCTAATGCTGTATTCCATAATAGCTAATTACTGAGAGACATCCCTGCTGATCATAGAATCATAGAATCATAGAATGTTCTTTTCTGTTTCATATTTGAATGACAAAAATTTGTATCTGTTGTGCATAGAGTGTGTTAAGCGCATGCATGCATGCCTGAGTAAGTGCGCAGGTGCCTGCACCTGTCAGCTGGGGAGACTTTATGATTTCTGTGTTGAAATTCTGTTTCTGAAAAAAGGAATAGCCTGCTAAAAATAAAATACCACTCAATGAAAGACAGATATTAGACACACAAGTTGTTGATAACTGTGCAGCTATCTCAAAATATTTGCTAATTTTGAAAATGCAGGTGTTGACTGCAAGGGCTGAATGCATGATTTCCATTGGCTGAGAAAAAATGGATTTTGGGATTTAACTCTATCATCTGAAGATTAAAACACACTCAGTGGTGCAGAGTCCTTGCTCTTGCATATGACCTCACTGGTGAAAAATAACTTTCAAGTCAAAGGGAAAAGCCCCCAGCCCTTGTTTATGAAATTTTTAGTAACAGGATACTGTGAGGCAGAAATTACAGAGAAGTGGAGTGCTTCACTGGAAGAACAGAAGCAACATAGCTGCTCTCTGTATTGACTATATGATTATGAAGTGTGGCATTAAGCTTTTTCTTCCATAATTTTTTTTCCTTGGGAACGCAAGTATGATCTGATCTCTTGGCATATGATGAATTAGTCTTCAGCATAGCACAGAAGTGTTTCTTCATATGACAAAAGCATAAGTGGAGCAATGTGATAAGCCTAAAGAAAAGTGTCTGTTAGGAGCAAACATTTTTAGCCCCTAGAGCTCCAGGAAAGCTGGTTTTCCCACTGGAGAGTGTCAGGGGAAACACTAATGAGGCTAAGGCTATGATTCCATACACATTAACACAAAGTCTGAGCATTGCTACAGTATAAAATAGGCCTGGACCAGGCATGAAACAACCAACCAACCAACCAACCACATTTTTGCCCAATTAGTCTGAAATATCACCAGTTGCCCCCTGTGCCTTAGAGACCACCGAAGTCCATTCCAATTGACCGATGTTGGAGAAATCCCTTGCATCCTTATGTTTGCTGAATCCAACAGCCTCTAAAAGTCAGCGAATCATACTGCTCGTTAGCAGTTGCCTTAATGTTGGAACACATCCAGAAAGGCAAACTCTGAAGAACTCTCCACCCAGAGAGGCAAAGCACAGTCATGCTGAAAGCAATTGGAGATCACCATAAACCTCTTCCCGATGATGGTCTTAGCTGATCTGGCAGAGTACAGGGTGGTCTGCCCTTGTTTTATACAACTCTTTCCTGATCAGAGATCTATGAGCAGCTCCTGATCCAGAACCCATTATGACAAATTGACTACAGCTAAGTCACCCTGATTTTAGTATTTGGTCTCTCTCATGGCGCCCTCATGGAACTATGGTCTAGATCTCTCTTAGTTTAAAAGTAATGAGGAACATGGGTAGTTTTCTCTTCTGGAGCCTGAGTATTTTACCCATTTCACTGTTAATAACAGCAGTTACTGAGGAAGGATATTGACAAATGGACCAGTAGAATCATAGAATCATTTAGGTTGAAAAAGACCTTTTAAGATCATTGAGTCCAACCATTAACCTAACCCTGCCAAGTCCACCACTAAACCATTTCCCTAAGTACCACATCTACACACCTTTTAAATACCTCCAGGGATGGGGACTCGACCACTTCCCTGGACAGCCTGTTTCAATGCTTGACAATCCTTTCAGTGATGAAATGTTTCCTAATATCCAGTCTGAACCTCCTCTGGTGCAACCTGAGGTGATTTCCTTTCATTCTATCACTTGTTAATTGGGAGAAGAGATTGACACCCACTGCACTACAACCTCTGTCAGGTAGCTGTAGAAAGCGATAAGGTCTCCCCTGAGCCTCCTTTTTCACAGTCTAAAAAACCCCAGCTCCCTCAGCTGCTCCTCAGAAGACTTGTGCTCCAGACCCTTCACCAACTTCATTGCCCTTCTTTAGCACACTCAAACACCTCAGTATCTCTTGTAGTAAGGAGCCCAAAATTGATCACAGTATTTGAGGTACAGCCTCGCCAGTGCCAAGTACAGGGGCATGATCACTTCCCTAGTCCTGCTGGCCACACTATTCCTGATACAAGCCAGGATGCTGTTGGCCTTCTTGGCCACCTGGGAAGACCACTGGCTCATACTCAGCTGGCTATTGACGAATACTTCCAGGTCCTTTTCTGCCAAGCAGCTTTCCAGCCACTCTTCCCCAAGCCTTTAGCATTGCATGGGGTTGTTGTGACCCAAGCGCAGGACCTGGCACTTGGCCTTGTGTAACCTCATACAATTGGCTTCAGCTCATTGATCCAGCCTGTCCATAGAGCCTCACTACCCTCAGGCAGATCAACATTCTCACCCAATTTGGTGTCATTTGCAAACCTACTGAGGGTGCACTCGATCCCCTCGTCCAGATCATTGATAAAGATATTAAAGAGAACTATCCCCAACACTGAGCCCTGGGGAACGCTGCTTGTGACTGGCCACCAACTGGCTTTAACTCCATTAACTGCAACTCTTTGGGCCCGGCCATCCAGCCAGATTTTTACCCAGCAAATCGTACGCCTGTCCAAGCCATGAGCAGCCAGTTTCTCCAGAATGCTGTGAGAAACCAGTGACAAAGGTTTTATTAAAGCCTAGGTAGACAACATGCACAGCCCAGGGGTGGGCTACCGAAGAGGGTAAGGGGGACTGAAGTATATGATGTATGAGAAAAGGCTGAGTTGAGGGAACTGGGCTGTTCAGCCTGGAAAAGAAAACTGCTTATTGGGAATTGTAGAGAAGATGAACCAGACTATTTTTGGAGATGGATAAGACAGGAGAAAAAGGACACAAGTTGCAAGAAAAGAATTTCCAATTATATGTGGTGCAGACTTGGCCTGTTCAGGCATGTGCTTGGAAGAATCCTAGGGGATGTAGATTTGGAGAGAGGATGGATTCTGGAGAGCTGGTTGATTTTGAAAGATCATCTTCCCTGAGCTCAAGAATGGTCCATCCCCATGTGCAGGAAGCCAAGTAAAGGTGACAGGGGGCCTGCACGGCTAAGCAAGGAGCTCCTGGCTATACTCAGATCCCCAAAGGAAGCATTCAAAAAGCGGAAGCAGGGACAGATGACCCAAAAGATATATGGAAGCATATGTGTCTGAGCAGGCAGGGATGAAGTTGGGAGAGAGAAAGACCATTTGGAGTTTAACATGGCAAGGGATGTGAAGGGCAACAGAAAGGATCTCTGCAGCAGCTAAAGAAAATCTGAGTGACCAAAGCTGAATGGGAATGAGACCTGGAGACAGGAGCCCTGGAAAAGTCTGAGGAAAGCAAGGCCTTGGTTTTTACTGGTAAAAGAAGCCTTCAGGAATCCCAAGCTTTTGAGACCAATGGAGAAGCCTGGAGCAAGGAAGAACTTAACCTTGGTAGAGGAGGATCAGGTTAGAGTACATTTGTACATTTAAACAAACTTGACATACACGAGTCAATAGGACCTGATGGGTTGCACCCATGGGTGGTGAAGGAGTTGGCTGATGTCTTCGTGAGGCTACTCTTGATTATCTTTGAAAGGCCAGATTAGAGGTACAGAGTAAGTGGACAGTGAGGTGCATTAAAAGTGGCTGAACTTCTGGTCTCAAAGGGTTGTAACTGACGGCACAAAGCTGAGGTGGAGGTAAGTTGATAGTGGTGTACCCCATGAGTTGATACTGGGGCCAGTACAGTTAACCTCTTCATTAAAGTCCTGAATGATGGGACAGAGTGCACCTTCTGCAAGTCTGCAGGTGATGATACAAAACTGGGAGGAGCAGATGATACATCAGCTATTTGTGTTACTGGTCCGAGGGACCTCAACAGGCTGGAGAAATGGTCAGACAGGAACTTCATTAAGTTCAACAAAGGGAATTGGAATTGAATGGAATAGACTAGACTAGTTCAGCTGAAAGGGACAATCATCTAGTCCAACTGTCTGACCACCTCAGGTCTGACTGAAAGTTAAAGCATGTTATTAAAGGCATTGTTCAAATGCGTCTTAAACACTGACAGGCATGGGCCATCAACCACCTCTCTAGGAAGCCTGTTCCAGTGTTTGACCATCCTCTTGGTAAATGTAAAGTCCTGCCTGTGAGAATGAACAACCTCATGCACCAGGACACACTGGGGACTGACAGGTGGAAAGAAGCTTTGCAAAGGCCGCCCTGGGGTTCCTGTTGGACACCAAGTTAGACACGAGACAGTAATGTGTCCCTGTGGCAAAGATGGCCAACAGACTTCTGAGCTTCATTAGGAAAATTGCTGCCAGCAGGACAAGGGTTGTGATGCTTCCCTTCAACTCCTGCCCTTCCCCTCTACACCTAATTTGAAGAAAAGGAAAAAAAATTAGTCAAGAGGGAAGTAAATTTTGACAACTACACTTTCCCTCTTGATTTTGAGTGCAGAACAGGCTTATTCCATGCCTTCCTCTTAACTGTTTTTTCAATCTGATATATTAGGCATTTCTATTATTTCTGTCACATTTGCTAAACAAGCATAACTCAAACTATAATATTCAATGAATATCTCTTTCACCTTCCTTACATCTGTATAAATGTTCATCAGTTCCTCAGACACCACACCCAGACTGTCCATTTTGGTTCTGATAAAATTGCTTTCTCCTGTGCTAAATCTACAGGTCATAGTACCTAAGAAGTAAGCAAATAAAAAACCTGGCAGATGACCATATGGTTATTTTTTGCAAATGACAAAATCACGAACCTTGTTATGTCACTAGTGTCACTAGTATAGTATATCTTCTTCACTAGTATATCTTCTGATAATTCAAATACAGAAATCTGTGTGTTCACTTGTGCCCAACTAACAAACACATACCCTGGTCTAAGCAATTTGACAGTGTCTGACCTGCAGATGGGAAAACCTGTTTATAAACCAATAAATCTGGCTATTAAAAAGCAAAAAAGCTGAAGCGAAGCTGGGATTTTATCATTTCATTGAATCAGATCATTAAAGTTGAGTTATAGCCCATAACAAACCAAAAGGATGAAATTATGAAATGCTGGTTCTTTGCCAAAAAAATTAAAGCACTATAGGTTTATTTTTATCTCAGAAAGTCAATGTTCGTTCACTTAGCAGCTTTCCCGGGTGCAATGAAAATTTAAATGGAAAGCTCTAGGCAGTAGTATTAAATGATTTGCTCACTCTTTGATAGAAAAACATGCAGAACGCAGATATCTTAATACAGAATATGTATAGATAATGGATCCACATAACCTCAGTGGGATAGAAATGGGCTGAAGTGAGGAGAAACAGATAGTTGCCTGTTACAAGAAACTTAGTTTCTTTCTGCCATTCTGGTTTTTGAAAGAAAACAGAGAAAGCTGTGTGTGTAATTCTTGCTTATAGTTAGTTTCTGTTTCTTGAAAACAGACTAAAATCTGTTACTTGTAGTTCATGTTTTCAGTCTCTAGGGAGACTTTCATCTTTAAACCCTGCAAAGTATCACAATGTCTTGAAAAATTGATGAGAAAATGGGACAATCATAGAGGGGAGAGCAGGTAGGAAACTATGGAAACTTGACCTTTCAGTAGCTGTTTTTAGTATTCCCCAAGCCTTACTTTGTAAGAAAAGAAATTTCTTGCACATGGACTTGTGACTGCAGTGTTATCTAGCAAGAAGATGACTTAGAAGAAGTGCTTCCAGGAATGTTCTTTAGACAGGGCAAGTAACAGCGAACTTGGGGCCAAAACCCCTCTTCATGCTAGGGGGAACTGGTAAACCAGTCAATCTCATGGCACTTGGCAGTGTAAAGATCACATCACACAGGTCATATTCAACCTGTGCTCAAAAGTAAGAAGTAAACTGTACACCAACCTCAATCATTAGGTCCTAAATCCCAAGTTCATGCACCCAAACTGGAAATCTGGAGAGGAGAGGAGAGGAGAGGAGAGGAGAGGAGAATCTTTCTCCATCTATACAAGTATTTTTAGTTTGCAGTTCCATGTGTGGACTGTAGTTTAGTACTGTGCATGTCCCGATAAGATAAGCAGTGGATAGTTGTTGGCCCAAGGTACATTTTTTAAGATTCTTACTTGTATGTCAAAGGTTCAAAGCAACTGCATAGAGCACATGTACCTTACTCCTTAATGCACTGAGCAACAACTTAGAGGTAAAACAGGTACCACTGAGAAGAGTGAGAAAATAGTTTAGCAAATCTCAGATACTGTTACTAAGCAGAAATTCTATTGCCTTGTTCAAATTTGGGGGTTTCATTTGCACATATAACCTTTTCCTCAGTCTTTTAAAATCTGAAGAAAAATCATCTATTCGAGAAACAAAAATAAATCTGTCAAAGCAAGGGCAGAAAAGGAAAAGAAGAATTTTTTCTTTTTTAATTGACAAGTCTCTAACAGTCATTTTCTGCTTCATGTATCTGTGCCTGAAATATAACAAAACATCTCAAAGGGTTTTCAGTGACCTGTAAGAATAGGACTGTAAAGTTTAATAGTCACAGCATTTCAGGATCTCATAATAATCTGTGACCCAGCAGGGCAATGTCAGAAAGGGACAGTTGTCCTTGTTCTTATGGAACATATAGCAACTGTGATAATTCCTCCTTAAAATGGTTTCACTTCCCATGATTGCTTGATCCCTGGGCAAGACAGCTGGTAGAAACATTACATTAGCCTCCTTTTATTTATAACCTTGTACAAAATTGAATAAACTGCTTTCTCATTAGGAGGTAAGCCTGTGGATAATTTTCAATAACTTCTTAATTTTTATGAATGCAATTTAGTAAATAATACTGATACTCCAAGTACAATATGGAAAGATTTTAGAGAATTCTAAATTTTGGGGTTCCCTTCTGCATCTTAGCATAGGGTTGTTTGGTGGGGGTTGGTTTGTTTGTTTGTTTGCTTAGAAACTCATTTTAAACTAACTGAAAAAAAGGGAAACATTTTGGATTAGAAAGTTTTCCTTATAAAGAAGAAAAATTATAACTCTAAAAGGGATTAATAAGAAGAATCAGTTTGAATTGAGACTGTGTGTTTGTTCTTTTCGTTTGGTCACTTTATTTTTTTCTCTATAACATTTGTTCTATAAAACATCAACAATCTAAGCCTATAACTACCCAGCCTCAAATCCTCAAATTAGAGGAATCTCCTAGAATATTCAGGTTTGTTAGCAGTGGTTAATTGTTACGGTAAGAACTGCAGAACTTAAGTATGGACAGTTCAATTTAAAACACCTCTCTCATCAGGAAAGAAAAAGACAGAGCACGTAAGTTCTTTAGAATTATTTTTCACTGCTTTTGGTTTGTGGTTTAACATTTTACATGCATCTTTTAAAAACCCCAGACACAAGCCTCAGGCAGACTAAACACACAAAACACACCGAAGTCGATGTTTTGTGATTTCCTGCTTGCTTTCAGGGTATTGGAATTAATTAAATCTGAAGCTTCTCTAAAGCAAACATCCGACCCAAAATGTAAGATCCCTATTTTTATGTCTTCTTGTAATGTTCCTCCCAACACATTTGCTTGTTACTATTTGCAACGGGCTAATGTGTCAGCGAGGGGTCAGGTCATATTCCTGGTGTTTCACAGGCCCACAGCAGTAGAAGAATGCAGAGTATATGTGAAGCCTTTAAATTGTTTATGCACCAACAGGGCAAAACTGCTGTCCCTGCACTTCTCAACACCTCATCTGCTCTCCCCCACCTTACGCCATGACATGCTTACGGAAAATGTTCCCTGTCCCTGCAAAGCTGATCAGCCGTGCTACATGAGCAGAAGGGCAGCCACCTGAGCTCTCTGGTTTGTGGAATAAAGGACGGCTAGTGACCAACCTTCCACAAGGCCAGCGGCTCCAGCTATTTTCCCAACTCTCTGACAAGGACTTCTCTCAGGAGGAGCATCTCTTGTGGACCAGCCTGCAGCAGCGGAGACTGAGGGCATGGAGCTGGAGAAGGCAGGAAGGAAACAGGCCCACTGGAATAGGGTGTCTGCAAAAACACAGCCTTTATCACAGAGGCTGTTTCCTTGTATTTTGTTGCTAGCTCGTTATGAATGTTTAGATGGATGAGTAACTGCAATTGCTATAAAGTGCTTGTAATGATAGAATATGTTGGAAAATGACAATCTAGAATCATACATTGGACATACACTACCAATGAGGACCTTTAATTTTTAGCACATAGCTGCACATGTTTTTTTAAAGAATCCTTGGATTCCAGAGAGGGATAAGTGCAAAGAAATCTTCTGATGGGAAAGCAAAATGTTTGTAGCAGAGAATTTAGGTGTAGTTACCAAACAGTACAGTAAGGAGATGACAAGAGGTATTTCACTGACATCTCTTTCTCTAATATATTGAATTAGACATTACAATATTCTGACTGTGAGATATGACTTTATGTAAACAAGCCTGTAGCATAAATATAGTGTATAAAAAAGACTTATTAAAACAAATGTTTAAAAAAGTTTGTAAGATTTTATTTAGAGCATGACTAAATCAGTTACTTTCTTCCTAGATTTGGAGAATTTCCTGCCTTCATAGCCCATTAGATTTTTCAGTTTTCATCTGCTAGAATTATCATTCATAGGCACGTAGTAAAATAAGTGTATTATCCTGTTTTGCCTTCTTTCAAGGCCATCTGAATTCTGTTGTTTGGCAGCTTGACTCCAATGCAAAGTGGCTTTTCATGGGTATTAAAAATGTTTGTGAAAAAAAAAAAGTAGTGTTTTCTAATCCAAAAGTACTGAATTCTAATCAAAATCTAATACAGCAAGGCGATGTCATCTGTAGGAATCTACCTGTTTCAAACTAGAAAACCAAAAGAAAATTAGAAGTTGAATTATGCTTTTAAATCGGCTGCAGAGAAAACAGTTTGTCCATTCCAGGAAATGATCAAACTATGATCTGGCTAAGTCCCACAGGCTTGTGTGCCACAACTTCAAATTAGTCTGACAGCTTCCTGCCCAAGTTTTGAGGGGTGAAAAAAACCCTCTCTAATTTGGTGTAGCCCATCACTGCAAAGCATCTTCAATTACGCAACCCTTTCCTGTGCTTCACAGAATGTAAGATTTTTGGATTTAGATCTTCACCTTCTACAAAGGATTTGAAATTAGCCAGTACTGTTACCCTGAAGAAATAAAACACGCAATTGGTAAGATCATATTGTTATGAAAATACCTTTATAAGCACAATACAAGAGTGATTGTATGGCTTGCACTGATTTTCACATCTGAGCAATTCAAATATTGAGAAACATATTTCTCATCTATATGGACTATTGGTTTTATGTTTTCTTTTCTAAAGTTTTGATTTAATAAGCATGGTTGCTGAATTCTGTTATTGGAGAATGGTAATTCAGAAATAGCTCTTTTCTTGACTGAAGGAGTTCTTGCTGCACTATATATTAATGCACACAGAAATCTCCTATAAGCTTAAAGTTACTAATAATATAATACAATACTGCTGAACTTTATAGAATAAAACCATGAATCCACTGTCAACCAGCCTGAGCGGATACTGCCCCTTCAGGAGCTATGAGGGACATGATAAATTTCTGACGTTCATCAAGATACTGTGTTCAAAGAAACATACAATCGCTTCTAACCTTGTATGCTTATTTTCAAGATTATGGATCTGCATACACTCATTTTTGCATTATTTTATTTTTCGTGGCAGTAAAATTTTTAAACAGATTTTTTCACTGAGAAAAACTAAACTACAATATTGCAATATCATTTAAATATTCCTTGGCCTCCCAAAGTATATTGTTGTAAATTGTTATGTAAAAGAAATGCAAATTAGTTTCTAGTACTTCCTGCAAAAAGTCATGCCCTGGTAACAATGTATCAATTTAAATTGTATCAAATCTTGCAGTTGTTCCTTGTTTTTCTTTCTTTTAATTACTACCATGAACTCCAACGATAAATCGAGATACTGATGTAAAAAAATGCTGTGAGAAAAAAGCAGGACAAAGGAAAGATATAGACTGAGCATACTAGGAGAATCGAGAGAAGCTGTTGTTCACAAAGACTGAATGAAAAGTTGATAAGCATAATGGGCAATAGAAATAGGTAGCACATGAATAGCACAGATGATACCAATTTTGCTGTTACTTTGGGGACATCATTTCAGCAGATTTGAAAGAGGTTTACTCAAAGATACTCCTAATAAGTATCAGGCCAATGATGGAGCCTGGCTGAGAGCCAGCTGCATGTCTGAAGTGACCTGATGAGAAGAAGGGATAGGCTGTGAAAGTAACAGAAAGCCTACATTTAATTAAAAAAAAAAAAAAAGAAAAAGGATCCAATGGAGGACTGCAAAGGGAAATTTAAAAAAAAAAAACCAAAACAACAGGTTGGAAGAACAATCTTTACGGCATTCTGGAAACATTAGCAATATTGCATTGGTCAAGGCCAGAAAAGCATGACATGTGGTGCTGGGAGCCTAGCTAAAAGCATGTTAAAGCAGGAAGAAAGTGTATATTTGATGTAATGTACAATTAGTCTATAATACTTGGGTGTAACCTGGAGGAAATTCCAAATGGAGACTAATATCTAGAGTTCATACAAGACCTTCTGATAGAAAAGATGGTGCTGCTGTACAAAATGCTACAGAGAAAGGTAATAGAGAAAGATTTTGCAGGTACATTTAAGAACGGCTAACCTGGAGGTATCAGAGAAACAGGGTTTTAGCTTGAGCAGAAGGAAACAGGATTGGTATTGATAGTAAATTACATACCTTCCCAGTGGAAAAAAATAGTAAATTAGATTGCTGTTAGATGAGATTACCCCAAGATGTGCGTAGTAGAAGGAGGGAATGGACCAGGAGAGACCCTAGAGGGCCTTCAGCTACAACTAGTATATTGGAAGGGAAATAAAGAAGCAGAGAATCAGAAAAGAACAGAGATTGAAAAGATTTCAGGAAGAAGAAGATAGAAGTGCTGAAAGAGAGGGAAAGATAGAAGGTAAAAATAAAGTGTAATTCAGCTCTGAAAAATCATTCTCATGAGGGCTGTTTCATTAGAGTGGGATTAGACATAACAGGAAAGAATTGGCAAATAGTTTAGCATGGCAATTGCAAAGCATGTACTCTGTGATCTTACTTCACTGGCAGGATAAAGAGAGGTTCAGCTGCTCAAAAATTAGACATCTAAGTGTGAGTGAGTTACCTTAGGCTCTCTTTCTAGCTAATTTATCTGATCTGTCGTAAGAGATGATGAATCAAACTTTGGAAGGAGCTTCAATTGACTTGAAGGGGCACAAAGACATAGAGCAATTATATGCACAAATTAAGGCAGAAATCCTATCACAAAGATCTGTGTAAATCTACTTCAGGCCATTGTTCTCTCCTCTCTTATGCTCTTCCATGAGGTGGCTTTGACTATACTGTCTATGGGAAGAGGATCAAGGACTCTTAATTTCTTTTCAGTATTAGACACATTTTTTTTCACCAGCTTAAGCACAGATCTAAATAGCCATATAATTTCTTTCTCTACCCTTTGTCCATTTCTCCATAAATCTTTCCTAATATTTTTTACCTGCCTCTTCTCTTCATATAAGAATATTACATTTAAGACTGTAGGGCAGAGGGATTAAATGTCTGTTGGTGCACAAGAAAAAAGTTTAAATCGTCAATAATAATAATAATAATAATAATATAGAGATTCATAACAACATCTATGTTAAGCTAATATAATTCTTATCTTGTATTTAAAAAACTATCTGATCACCTGTTGCTACAAAATTCACCCAAGTCTACTTTGTGTGCACTGATCTGATCTGTTTTGTACACCCAAAGCACCCTTGCACAGCATACTGAACAGTAGCTGTTGCAGTGCCTGCAAATTTCATATGCACTTAAGAGTCTGTTTCATAGGTTATTTTTTCATTATATAGCATTTTTGTATGGGACTTCAGTGATTTTACTAGCATAGCAATGATTTTACTAGCACAGTACAAGTCTGACACCTGATTACCACCATATCAGCATCGGTCCACTGGGCAAAGCACCGACTTCTATTCTTAACTGAAACTGTCATATCTGTTCTGCTTCTATCTCTGCCTGTTACACAATATGCACCTGTACAAAAAGCCACAACTGTTGCCCCTGTTGCAAACGAAGGGCTAAGCTTCAGTGGTGCTATTCCTGGTTCTGCTGAAGGGTTGCTCCACATGTATGAGAAGACATTCAAAGATTTGTAGCTTTTTAAAAACTAGGGTTTTTTTTAAGTAGCATGTTTCTATTCTAACAATTTTGTTTGTTATGGTGTAAACATTCCTATTTTTTTATTTATAGCACTGGATCTTCATCCAGCCAAACCTTTCTCTTTGCTTGGTTTAGTGAATCTAGAGTTTTCAAAACTAAACAAAAATTAATTTACTTATGGATATTACGGTTTCCATACATACTTGAAACTATTTGACTCCAATGAACAAGAAACCATTGCCCTTGTATTTTTCCAAAAATCATCAAGTTTAGTCAGAAAGTGAATCATGTCAATCTATAAAAACTTAACAGCAGTGGTAGGTTACATTGATGCAACTGCTCATTTATATCACTTTATGTTATCAAGTATTTGAAACAACCTTGCTTCTAATGAAGTTTTCAGAGCATCAGTACTTTGAAGTGTGAAGGCTATCAAAATGCAGCTGAGATATACCTGCAAAGCTCTGACTGAACTATGCAGTCTTTAAAGTTAGGAGTTTCTTTCTCATTATCACTGTATATTTTGGTAAAAATCTAGAGAATCTCAATTTTTGGATTTTAAACTCCATATATGGTTCTTCTTCCTAGTGTTCTCCTAAGGCAATTTTTGAGATTTCTTCCATATTCCACATTTGTCTGATATAAAAAATAATGCAGCGCTGTTTCAGGACTTCCAGAAAAAAAAAACCACAAAAAAACCAAACCAAATCCCAAACACTTTTAAATCATGGCATTTGATTTTTCACTGTTTCTAGCTTCTCAGAGTTCAGATATCTAATTCTACTTCTGGACATTTTAAGGTCAGTTGAATTTTTTTTTTTTTTTTCCGTGCAGCAATATAATCCAAGTTTGAGATTTTGTCTTCTGTGTCTACAAATACACTTCCTATGTGCTCCAGTCTTTGTCATGTTGTATTAACGGTGAACTAATTGATAGACATTTATTATCCTGTAATCCTTCTTAAAGATAAAGCCAAATTTGTGAAATTGTTTGGGTATACTAAAAAGAGAGACCCATTTCAAACTTATCTGTAAATTTAAATAGGTAAAAAATAAATAGGTAAATCCTAAGTTTGTTCTTTTGCTCATATTCAGTGTACTCTTTTCACTTGTGGCAGTGGGCAGTATTTTATCCAGTAGTAGAATAAGAGAAACAGAAGCTTCATGCAAACAAATGCTCTGTGTATTTGTTTAACTATGTTTTTTTGCGTAAA
>NW_009258961.1:1290271-1294967 GCF_000687185.1 Egretta garzetta | reverse complement strand
GTGTAGTTGAAGAAACCGCTGCTAAGAACTGCAGCGAACTGGACATTTGCAAATTGGCAAGCTATCATTTTTCTCATGTAAGAGGGACAGAATAAAAACATATTTCACAAGATTTTGTGCTGTCTTTGTAAGACCAGTATGCTTCATTGTGAATGAAGAACTATCAAATTTTCTGCAGCTGATATATAAATGAAAATGAGAATACTTTCTGAAATATCGTAATGGCCTAGGTTTTACTGACAGGGAAAGGAAGCCTGTGAAGCAAATGACAGTGGAAAGGAAATGTTTTCCTTTTATGCCTCTGATTTCTACAACCTGTTGTCAAACTAATCTCTTGACTAACCTCAGCCACGCTGTACCGTAGGTACAATGTATATGTACACACAGACCTTTCTGACTGAAGTGCATTCAGGAACAGCTTCACGTAGCAAGTTTCTTTTTGAGAGACTGAGAGCACATCATACGCAAAGATCAAACTTAACCATAGGGTTACTACCAGTGCTTCCAGAAAACTAGGGAAACTTAGTCGGTAAGCAATATAAAAGGCATTGATCATACTCAACGTCTATCTATTTGCATAGGCATCTAAAGTGACTGCAAGATTAAGTAGTAGGAGCATATTACATTATTTTGAAACAGTCTTAATATGGTAATTTTTTGTCCATATATGAGTGGTCATTACTAATGTGGAACAGTAAGAGGCAGTGGCTAGCAGTTACCTCACCTCTGCTTTCTAAAACCCTGTAAGCTTTAACCAAAACACTAGGATGAAGACAGGTTTCTTTCACAGTAATCTCAGTGGTGTCAAAGTCTCACACCTCTGGAGAAAAGACCTTTATGCCACCACATAAAGGTGACTTCATAGAATCATAGAATCATAGAATCGCTTTGGTTGGAAAAGACCTTTGAGATCATCGAGTCCAACCTTTAACCTAACCCTGCATCCCACCACTAAACCATGTCCCTAAGCACCTCATCTATCCTTCTTTTAAATACCTCCAAGGATGGGGACTCGACCACCTCCCTGGGCAGCCCATTCCAGAGCCTGACAACCCTTTCAGTGAAGAAGTTTTTCCTAATATCTAACCTAAACCCCCCCGGCACAGCTTCAAACCATTCCCCCTCGTCCTATCATCTGTTACCAGGGAGAAGAGGCCGACCCCCTCCTACATCTGTGTTTTCCCACCAAAACATGAAACACTTTGGGGAATACAGGTGGTTATCCACCCAGGCAGCAGGGTGAAAGAAAGACAATGTTGACTCAAATGTTGAGTCTGCTTCTCTCATGTATTTCTGCAATCCACCCACATGTTCAGGAAGACAAAAAACTCTCAGGGAAAGATTCCTGGGGATATTTTAATTTTTTGTGATGGTAAGAAATGTGCAGTTTAAACCCTGAAGTCCTAGTGACTCACACATATGATCGCAGCACCACAGCAAATTGACAGCCTAAGTGCACATTCGCAACTGTCCTGGGGGACAATCAACTCTACAGCAAAAACATTATCTAAGTATAAGGACCTTTACTAGGAAATACCAGGCCATCCATTCCTGTGAGTTTTAAATTAAAATTGACAACAGAAATGAAACAGTTGATTTCTGCTGATAAGATTTGCGAAGGTCAGAAATATTTTTAACTTGCCTTGGCCTTTTTGTTGTTTTTACAGTTGCTGAATGGCACATTTGCCACAACATGTTCTTTCTTCTCAGGTTTCATCCCAGGATGAACCTCTCCCCTCTGACTTTCTTTCCTCCCTCGCATCATCTGGAGAATAGGCCACTTCTTTCCGGTTTTACATATTCAAGATTGTACAGCAATTTTGTTTACTGAGTTTATTTTATTTATGCAGCATTTTTCCATTGAAATGTTGCCCTCAATTATGTAAAAGATACCCATATTTCACCTGTCAGGTGCCAGCCTCTCAGCAGATGCCATCGTGCCCCATCACTAATGATGATTATACCAGAGGTCATTGTTGGAGGCTTACTGTCATTTCAACTGACAGAATAGAAACTGCTCATAAAAGCTCTTCATTTATGCATTATGAATTTCCTCCTAATCTCACCACTCATGTAATTCCACTGTACATTTGTAAAAGGAAAGCATCAATAAATTTGTTGACTACAAAGCTAATTTCTCATCATCAGCAGGGATTTCAGCCTGTGTATGCTCTAGTGACAGTGCATTTTTGCAGAATGTGTTATTTCACCCCTGCGATTCAGCAGGTGGCCTCATTTTTGTTCTAATCATGCAGTATCAGTATCTATTCAATTTTTATCCTGAATCATATCTATTCAGGCTCTTGTCCTTATCTGACCTTGATAAACTGATTGCATTTGTGAAGCTTACAATTTGCTCTTTAGACTCTTTTTCAGATGAGTTATTGGTTGAGCAGTTGGATATACTTGGTTAATCTTCCTGTGCCTTTGGGCGAGAAATCATCTCTGCTGAAAGCTGCTGTGATGAAACTTAGAAAATTTTCTGCTTTACTGGGGGAGGGAGGAAAGGTGGGGGGTGGGAGATCTTTCAATGTCCTACTATTCATTTTTATTTTGTGGCATTGTTATATCTTCCAAAGAATTTAGAGTGTATTGTTCCCTTCTGAACAGCAGCTTATAGGAATACATATGGTAGGTTCTTTACAAGATTTTTCTGACCCCGAGGGAAAGGGACTGCAACTTGCTTCTCATAATATTTATTGAAGTTATTGCAAAAAGAACTTCTCTGAGTTGCAACACTAGATGATAAAAAAAGAAATTGACTATGCTAACAACTAAATTCCACATGATATAATAAATTATTGTTTCTCATCTCTGTTTAAATTTAGATTTCTCTTGTTAAATCTACAGAAAATTTTGGCACTAGATTTTCACTGAACATCACTATAAATATTTTTTATAAGTCTGAGAAGAGTAGAAAGGGGTATGAAGATGCCAAACATTGTGGCAGCCTCTCACCAAAATGGTGATAGATACCAATGATAAATGGGCACATGACAAAATCCAAACATCCTTGGAAACCATATTGTGACCAGACCGTACCTCCACTCCGACACGAGAGTGGTTTAATCTCTTCTACATTTTGGCAATGCTTATTTAGCTTGCCAGTAAAAAGTATTGTCACATGGTAAGCGAATCAAACTTTTTATGAGTTTTGTCCCTCAGGAGCTAAGACTCATGGATGAGGTGTTGAATGTCTCTGTGAAAATCCTCAAGCGGAGTTTAAGAATTATGGACATCTTTGAACATCACCTGGGACATGGACAGCTCTCACTATGGTGCTACAAAGGTAGGTCTGCAAATTCCTGGTTGACCAGACAAAGTGAATTTTTTACTGTGGATTCACTGGGCGTCTGGGAAAAAGAGCACAAATAATTTGTATTCATGTCTTAGAGCACTGCAGGAAAAAAGGCTGCCTCACCATCAACTAAAACAACAATGAAAAAGAACCACTCTTTAACAAACAGTGCTTTCAGCAGTCTCCTTCCTCAGAATTAATGTGGAAATAGGATTTGTAACAGCAGAGCAGAGGAGGTCCTGCTAACTTGCAATCCCTTCCTCAGCAGAAGACAGTATCTTCACTGTTGCTGCTAGTTTGAAAAAAAAAAGTCTTAGATATGAAGATCTGTGAGATACAGGGGGTATTATTTGTTATCAGAGAGACAGAGCTGACTAATGAATCAAGGAAGGCAGGACTATCTTCAAAATAGCCTCTTTCAAATATTCAAAGAAAAGACCTAAAATGAGAAAGAAGTAGATAATTAGCAAACAGAGGGCAGTGTCATACCTCTGCCATGCCGCAAGGCTTGGTTTGCTACACTGGCAGAAAAATATAGTAGGAAGGTGATATTTGAGATAAATGAGTGATTCCTGCCATCCACAAGGAAAAATGCTTCAAGGAAGAAACCCTATCTCTGCCAGTACTACCGGTGTCTTATTGTAACTAATTATTTTGTGTAAATATTACATAACCATAATTTTAATTACATATACATGTGCATTAGAATTAATACTGTTCTAGGAAAAAAAAGGCCTACACTACAACTGAAAAATGCAAGAATTCCAGCTGCAAGTTGATCTTTAGCAGGTAACAGCCTGATGCCTCCTCTGCAGGGAAGGTCTTTCCGTTTCAGGCACTGTGGTTATTACCATTATTTCTGGAGCACAGCACTACTATTTACAAACAACTGTAGATCTTGGCCTCCAATGTGTTAGGCTTTGCATTTTTAGTGCTTGACTTTCATCAGTGATTACCCTAAAGAAGGTTGACACCGTTGGGCTTACCGGACTACCAGAAAATGGAAGAAGACCAGCTACAAGCAATCAACACTTTTTTTGCTGTGTCTTCACAAAATCAAGAGAACCTATCCCAAAATGCCTTGCAGGCTTGGCAGCCCACAGCAACCCCTGGGCATGAAATAATCTCAATGCCAGTGTTATCTGAGCTCTTGCAAATGAGCAAGGCCCAGCTCCAGGGCTGAGAGTCCCTTTCGTGTGCAATTTGGGGAAATGCCCCTTGCAAAGGCAGCTGCTGCCCTCCTGGGGAGGATAATGCAACTAACCCAGGGTGCCTGTATGAGGGTTTGGTTGCCAAACCTCATCAGCCTGAAGTGTTCCTCCCTCCACGTTTTTGGTTTTACTCCCTCACAGATATACTTGTCCCACAGTAATTACCTATCTGTGGAACTAAAGGTGA
>NW_009258961.1:1244807-1290062 GCF_000687185.1 Egretta garzetta | reverse complement strand
AAAAAGACAAAGAACTGAAGAGGAAGGAGTGGCCATGTTTCAAGAGGAAAGGATCGTTTCACAGGGTAACTGTGTGAAAGCCAACAAGTTACATTAGTTTGTTTCTCAGAAATATCTGATTTGTGGCAAATCAAGTGATTAGACATGTTGATATTTATTATGCTTTTGCCTGGATTGTTATGAAAAAAATCCAAATATCCCTTTACTTTTTACTTTTTTTCAATAGAATATACATGCTTTTTCCTCTGAACTTCCAAACATGTCACCCCATTGAGCCATAGTTTATTTTCCTGAAAATATTTTCAAGGAAGTTTTTGATTAGTATTTAGTTGATGATTCATCTAATTAATTTAGAAGAATGTATTAAGACCTGCAAATATTTTAAGTCAAAAAACTTGAAGACTGCTTTAAGATGACTGGTTACCTGCTCATATATAAGTGGTAGCACTTCTTTTCATTGGGAATAGCTATGACCTTGCTATCAAACTTATTTGATAAACCACCAATTGCTGGGGAAAACCAGCAGCGCAATAGTAAGACAAATTATCAGTTTTGTCATTTGGAAAAATGCAGTGAAAACTTTCTAACCTGGCATTTAGAGATAAAATAAAAAAAAAAGACAACCCAAACACACCCCTTTTGTTTCTAAGCTTTCTTGTAAAATACTAGAAAAACACCCGAAGTACCTTGCCTATCCATACAGCCAGCTTTTCCTCCATCAGTTTTGCTCTGCTGCTCAACAACTTTACAGCCAAGCACGGTAAAGAAACATGAAGGTAAAGCATGGAGATCTCAGTTAGCATGAAAGCAAAATGAAAAATGAAGCATTAGAACAGCCAAAATAGATAACAAGAATGTCTGTTGAATGTCTGGCTTTCTGCTTGCCAAAAGAAGTGGAAGCCTTAATTATGATTCATGGAGTCATTAATTCTTTTTAGGCATGAAAGTTAATGGAATAATGATTTTTAATCGCTGTGGGATGACTCCTGATGTGCCTAAACAAAAATAGTACTGATGATGTATAATGCATAAAGAACACTTCAAGAAAAGGAGTCTCACCGAAATGAAAGGATACTTAAGGACTAAGTATTCAAGGAGTGCCTTTAACGGTTTCAGTCCAGGACACAGGCACTCAGGAGCCCAGGCTCCCAGAACCACAGTTTAAGTGCAGCTGAAAGCGAAGGGCCACTTTTGCTCCTGCCTGCTTTACATGAAAATCACAGCAATTTGCACCAATCCTTTTGATGCTCTTTCTCCTCGGTTGCTGCCTGAGATGGGGTGGTGGTTGCAGGGGTTTCCGTGGTGGAGACGAAAACCATGTCATGTCATCCGGGACAGCCGCTGCTCAGCTGCAGGCTGCCTTTGGATTGAAGTGCCCCAGCAGCAGCTTGCTGACAAAGTTCGGATGGATCGATTCATTTCAAGCAGTCATCTTGTGTTCTTTCTGTTCTCGTTCAATTAAAGTCATTGTAGCTAATTAAAAAAACATGTTGGTTTTATTTGGATGTAAGACATAACATTTTCCAAAATGAGATATGATTAAAGCATATAAGACAGCTATGAAGATTTGTGCAGAACAGCTCTACAGCCTGCTTGTAGTTCTTTGCATTGTAAAATATAAATCTAAGCTGACTCCTCTTCTAGCTTATTTTTTACTCTTGACTATGTATGTGGCCTGTGGAGCTTATGATACATATCACTTTTTACTGTTTGCTCCTGTAGTTTTAATTCCATTCTCCCCTACCTCTGTCCTCTCCCTCCAACCCCTTTTTGGTTTGCTTTATGGATTGAAACAGGCTGCTTGACACAGTAATATTTGACTTCTGCTTCTAGAGTTGATTAAGCATTTATCTATTTATTTCCCTTGAGGACCATTGCACCTCATTTCTGATGCCTCCAGTGTAGATGTCTGTATCTGGAATAGTCAATGGAAAGTCGAAGGCATCTCTGCAACGTCGTATGTTTTTCTGCTTGAATCACCTACTTCAGGATGAGACAGATGGTGTAAGGGAAGAGGAGGAAGGATTTGCAAGGCTTCAGACCCCCCTGTGCTCAGTAATGATGCAGAATCAGTGGAAGCTGCACAGGGGCAGCTCACACCAAGGCTTGGCCAGTGCAAGCAGATTTGGATTCGCAGAGATAGTCTTCAGCAAAGTGTTTGAGACCAGTATTGTCAATATTACAGAAAAAAAACCTCCTTGGTTACTTCAGGCGCAGTTTTAAAATAGGCAGTAGTCAGAGACACAAAAACTTAATGCCAGTTCTTAAGCTGAGTTCACTTTCACATGAAGAGCAGAGTTGCCATCGGCACTTGCTGCCTCTTGTGTATCAAGTTATGAGGACTCCTTAAAATTGCCATTATGTCTCTAGACAAATCCCACTAACAGTATCTGCCTTGTATTGTCTTCTGCTACTGATGTGCAAAGGTGCTCAACATGCTCAGTGACTCCTGATTTTGCTGGCAAGCTACAGACCCTTCCCTTTTCTGTAAACTAAGTCCTGAAGTTAAAGTTTAAAGGAGATAGTGCATAAAAAGTATGGTTTAATCACAATGTACTGTTTGTTTATTTACAGTGGCTTGAAGATAATCACCAAGCAGCAATTGGTGAACTACCTAATTTCCAGACCACCTCTAAATAAGTCCTAAGTTAGCTCAGTTCCATATCCACTCAACTAATAAAACGATAATTTTGAAATTCAGCTACTTGAAGTTTCCCATGTAGCACAAACTGTGCCAAAATATAGCTGACAGCTATAAAATATTGCCCAGAGAACTGAAGATACAACTGTTATGTCACTAAGGGCATTATTACTCAACTGAGACAACTTTTTCAATTTTTATTTTATTTTGAATATTTCCAGGGATGGAGATTCCACAGCCTCCCAAGGCAACCTGTTCTGGTGCCTGACCTCCCTCGTGGAAAAAAAAAAATCCTAATGTCTAATTAAAATTTCTGGTGTTGCAGCTAGGGTTTGTTGCCTCTTGTTCTACTGTTCACCTTTAAGAAGAGTTTGGCTCCCTCCTGCAACCACCCGTTGGGTATTTGTAGACAGCAATAGGATCCCTGCAGAGCCCTCTTGTCCCAAAACTGAACAAACACTCTTCTCTCAGCCTGTCCTTCTACATCATATCAACAAACATAGCTGGGTGAAATAAGCAAAAAAGTGAATAAAATATTTATTTATTGTTGTGCACTCATGGATTAAAAAGTGATCAGGTGGAAAACCACTCTTCCTTGTATGCCCAATACAGAGAATATATGACCATGAGCATTTTCAGAGTAAACTTTGTCTCATAAATTAAATAGATTTCAATTTTTAATGGTGAAAAAGAAGAAAAAATTCAAAAATAAGTGGAAATTCTTTGCTGTCTTCTAATCTTGTAGACTCAATACTGCTTGTAGATCCAGTCACTTTACTCCTACTCATAGGTTTTGCTTTATTTGAGGCTAAATTGCAACAGTAAAAAAGAAAGAACAAGAAGATTATCTAATATTTTTTTAATTGGCACAGTGAAACCTTTGTGGGTAGTATAAAGGCACTGTAACTATTTTATTTTTATCTCCTTGGTCTAGCCACTGATCATATCAGTGCTGGCCTGAAAGGGAGGAAACGAAAGGTGTTTCTTTTTTTTTGAAGCCAGAGCAACCTGTCAGGTGGTGCATGACCTTTACTGGACACGTATAAGTCACCACTGACATGAAGAAGGGGTTCAACAGACGGACCAATGACAAGTTAGAAGCTTCCAGTGTGACCACCATATACAGGTTAGGACTAATACCGGAAAGACTTCTGGCCACCCCACTGTATGCTTTTTCAAGAAGGAAAGAAAGTGTTTGCTTCTCTTGGTTTTATGGTGCAATTGGCTAGGGGGTTAAATGATCTGGCTTTTATACTGCTAGCAAAAGAAGCAACCCCTCAGTAGATCTATGTCAACAAAAGAAGGCAAATCACTGATCATCCAAACTAAACTGCAGTGCAAAGATTTCCTTCTGAGATGAACAATAAGAAAGAAAAATAAAATACAGAGATTACAGAAAACACTATTAAGACAGACATAAATGTTGGATGGACTGGGGAACACATAGACAGAGGAGAGCACAGGAAAGACATGAATTCAGAAAAGAAAAGAAATTTTGTTCAGGAAATTTAAATGGAAAATTCTAAACTAAATTTGAAAATCCTATTAGGCTTTGCATACTTTATTTTGTTATCCATGAGTTAAGGATTGCAAATGAAAGCTTGCAAATAACCACAGCCTTTGAGGAAGGCTCCTCCATCTCCACTCATACAGCATTATTATAATAATAATAATTATCATTATTTAATCTTTGTATTGTTTTGTTGTTTATGCATGCCACTTATTTACCATCACACAAGCTTGTGCAAACATTCATAAGACTAAATTGTTTCATAAAGAGTTTCTTACAAAAGTATTGTTATAGTTTACTGACAGCAGTTTATAGAAGGCTTCCTGCTGGATTTCTTTGAAATCTGCTTCTCGCTTCCATAGACTGGATTTGTCAACCCTCTGCTTCCACTGAAAACTGCATCAGTTGTTAATATGTGATTGGAGACTGAAGTGACTTTTTAGTAGGAGACTCCTACTGGTTTTGAATTACAAGATTTTTTTCTTCTTATGAGAGGATGTTTAAAGATAATTCTTAAATTTTATTGTTTTTCCAAAGCAGACAAGTACCCTCTACATCTTTTCACTGTACTCTGGTGTAACTAGACTTTCCAGGTCATCAAGAGAAAGCTTGTCTGTCCATAGGCATCTGTGAAAGAAATGAGCCATGTCTTTAAAACTGTCCTCTTTCTCTCCCTGCTCTTACTGCTGCTCCCTGAATGTCTGAGATGCAACGAGAGCAAGGAAAAGATCGGTCTTATTAACACCAAGAGAGACAAACAGAATAGAAAAGCTTTCCCAAACCTTTTATCAGAGCTATGATACAGAGAATACAATGGGGAATCAAGTCCAGCCCTTGTGGAGCTGCATATATAAGCACTAACAAAGTAGTGTCTGCCTCAGTTAAAAAAGGATACCCTTTCAATATTTTATATATATACAGAAAATGATATATATACGAGACACTGAAGCAAAGCAAACCAGTGGTGTTTCCCTAATTGATGCTATGCCTTCCTCTCAGCCTCAGTTAAAAAAGGATACCCTTTCAATATTTTTTATATATAGAAAATGATATATATATGAGACACTGAAGCAAAGCAAACCAGTAGTGTTTCCCTAATGGATGCTATGCCTTCCTCTCAAACAAGCTCTCCTCTCCATGGGCTGATTGTCTCAGAGTGGGACGCAGCCACATCTGTGCTGCTCCTGGCTCCGGAGGTAACTCAGATGAGGCCAGCTTGTGGGACTCTGCTCCAAGCTTTGTCATGCAATGCAGACTTAACTCCTGCTTTTACTCTTGCCTTACCCAAAGAGCCAATCCAGACAATTTACAGGGTAGCCACCACCCTCGAGTGCATTTACAATCCATGAGAAAAGGTATTTTGGCTTTGATATATAGGAAATATAATCACAATTCACTTATCTGGGAATGCGATGGACTATCCAGCCAGACACAAGAGAATGGTTAAATTAAATATTTAAGGCATATATTAGGTGACACTGCCAAAACAAGACAGCAACTAAAGAGATTCTGGATTCCCTGGTCTCTTGCATTTCCCATGCTTGGTTTAATAAAAAGGGCATAGCCCCAGAATTTGGCAGCTCTGTGCACTGGAGAGACTCTCTGCTGACTGATTCCTTCATTTGAGGCAAGACAATGGAGAAAAGCAGCCAATGATGATATTTGATTCTCATGCATGTTCTATATGTCTCAGTATCTCTCACCTTTTGACCCGACTGATCCATGTCCTACAGACAGTAATGAGAGCAGCCAATTCCTTTTTCTGAAAGGTCAAGCTCAGAAACAAATCCAACTCATAGCTTTCTAAAGTGTTAGAAAAAAACATTCCTTCCACTCTATTCTGACCCCAGGGCACGTCTGATCTGGAGAGAATAACTACAAGTTAGGACCAGTGCAAGAGTCTTCCAGCATTCAAGATCCAAGAGGTCTATAAATAGCCCCAAATAGGAACCCTCTTTTTGAGCATTTAAAATTACTGAGAGAATCGCTGGTTCAGTGATATCACCAGGTATGAATTTAAATGCTGCAGTTTAAAGCTGAACTTGCATCTGCATGCTTTCTTTTTTGAGGGAACTTTCTTCCTTTATGGGTAGGATAGCATAATAGATATCTGCTGAAAATAGAAAACAGGGTATATGTTTTGCCTGCAATGGATATACATTTTCATGCCCTAGGGTACAAAGATCCAGGAAGGAAATCTATGAATCAGCCTGCCCTGAGGTTTAAGGTATATCCTTTTGGAGTACGGGTAAAGAGAAAGAATCTTTGCAATACGCAATATCAATGCAGGGGCAAAAGTCTGCAGAGGCTGTATCCTCACTTCTCCCCTGGTACAGCTAGTGCCTACCATCTCATCCAAGACAGATTTTAGGCTCAAGTTAGGCTACAAGCATCCTACAATACAACCCTTCCAGCATTCTCGAAGATTTTGGGTCCGCTTTGTCTGTTTGCAGTCATGGTCTGACTTTCTTTTAATTACTAAACTGGGAGCAAAAGGCAAAGTATTTTTGAGGAAAAATATTTTTAAAAATCTGGAGATAAGAGAAGAAGTGTCAGAAGGAGAAATTTGATTCCCTTCAAGCATCCCAGAGCAGCTGAGATAGACGAGGACAGAGTACAGGATTACTGTTTTGTTTCACAATACAAAACACGTAGTTTGATGACATCCATTAGAACAACTTAAGATTCATTTCCCCTCAAGAAATTAATATAACCTTTGAACTTTTAGAGTCTGCATACAGACACCCTTGCATATAGCACTGTGTGAAACTGTTCACAGACTGGCAAATGAGCATGTTATTTTCAGCAAGGCAGCAATACGTCAGGTTAAATCTAAATCTAGGCACCTGAGAAAACAGTCTTTGGTCTATGTCTGGAGCTATTATCTTCTAGTGCATGACCAAGTCAAAACTACTCAATTTTATTGGCTTTCCAGTTCTATATTGATCTTTTAAATAACGATATATGAAAGTAGAGCAAATCCTTATTTATACTGGCAATTATTAATATAAGAGCAAAACTGATGTTGACTGAGACTAGAGACTGGTTGGAAAGTTTGTCTAAAAGCATCCTTGTGGGACACAGAGCAAACTTTCACTGGCCCTAGGGCACCATACCTATACTGTACATATACAAGCTATTGATTATATTCCCAGATATGTGCTTTCTGAACATCATTTCTATAGAGCTGAAAAACACTGAATCACAAAAAGTTAAATTTCTGCAGTTAACTCACTGTATGCTTTCTGAATTCTTTTAGGAGGAAGAAGGTTGCACACTTGCACCCACTTCTCTGAACAGATTGAATACCGAATACTAAAAAATACAGGATTTATACCAACAGTTCTGTTTTCCTGTGATCCCTTTCCTCATCGAGGAATCAGAACTCCTTTAGACTGAAATATAAAGTAAATGGATGAAGCTTGAATAATTAATGACTTGAAACAGAAGGAGTCAGTGTTTTTACAAACCACCTGGCACTAATTTTAAATAAAAGGAATGCTAATACTTGGGAGGAAAAAAAAGAATTTCTAAGGTCCTCTAAGTGTTTCAAGTCAATGATTAGAACATCTGGCTAGGAAAGCTCATGTTTGAGCATGGGAGGATTAGGTTAAACAAACCTATCTCTGGGGTATGGAGGACTTGAGCAGAGTCAGCGTATTCACACCTGAGCCACAACAGGACTTAGGAAAGAAATTCCTGGAGAAGTTCATATGCTAATACACATACGTAAAGCTGAAAATAAAATATAAAACTTCAGAAGCCCACATTAAAGAGGAATACGTATCTATTATTATCTGCACGTAGCTGCCTGTTACTGAGTGCAACAACAGACCTCTTGCTCCTGCCACTCAGCCTTCAGAAGCCTCCTCCAGACAGAAATAAATGGTCCGCAGGCACCCAGGGGGACTGGGGACACTGAGGGGATCCAGCTAATCATGTTGAGCCTACTGAGAACAATGGAGAGCAAACCCCATGTGACAGCAAAACGACCTGAGAAACTGTAAAGCAGTAAGGAAAAAACAACTCCCAGGAGAAAACCTCACACTGATGAATACCTTAGTATTCATCTACCCCCACGGTTTACAGGAAAATGAGCTTTCTACAAAAGTCTACAAAATATATTCTTAAAGCAAAGTTTGGCTCCCCTACTCCTCTCTTTTTTTTCCCCAAATATCTGAAAATCTAAGCGGTGTCCTCACAAAAATAATATACTGATTATAGGTTATGAAGGGATTATTCTGTTCCTTATGCAGGGGCAAATATTGTTTCTCTTCACTAGTGTGAGCTTTCCCTTATCGTCTTCTGTGTTCCACACAAAACTGAACTAACAGATACTGGACAACAACAACAAAAAATCCAAGCAGAAAAGCAATTGCTCTGAAACACTTTCATTAAAAATAGGAAATCCAAAAGCCAAATAAACAGCAACAAGAAAACTTCTTCCCTTTCCCCAATCCATTTACAATTACTCGCTGCAGTGGTACCATGAGAATCCAAAGAGAAAAAGATGTGGCCCATCCAAGCTTTACATTGAATTATTCTGTAGAGCAAAAAAAATCATAACTACTGCCTCATGCATTGAAACGAATTCAGATCAATCCTGTAGAATAAGGCCTTAAGGTTACAGATGTAAATTGCTTGCAATAAATCTAATACATTTCTCCCGGCCTTTTTATTGTAGATATTGCTGATTGATTTGCTGTATTAAAGTGCAGCAGAGATTGTTGTGATATGAATTGATATTAGCTGGTGAATAACATGTATATAAATGTGTCATAACCTATTTAAATCAATGTTAACCCTTCTCCCTTAGTTAGATCTGGAGAATTCCAAACGTATTATTTTTAAATGAGAAAGTGATAAGCAATGTAGAAAATGAATATCCTAGTTTATTTAATGTCATTTTGATGGTTTCAAATTACTTTTTTTCTTAAACAAATGTCAAGTTCAGTTGAAGATGGTAAGTCTTGGCTATTGTTGTAAGTACTTCTTTTGTGCTCAAAGTTACTAACAAAATGTTAATCAGGCTTATTTCCTGCCCAGTGCTATTAGCTATCGCTTCAAAGCAGAGCTCCTAAGATTTAAAGACAGTTTTTGAACAGTCAGGACCTCCCTGTGGCATTAGAAATTAAACTCACTTTTTCTTCTCCCTTTTCTCAGATTGCTTATTCTATCAAGAGTAATTTACTGTAATCAGAGGTTGCGTGTTCTGAAACTGTAACCATTTCTCCGGGACAAGTTAAATGATATTGTGTTGCTGGTTGCTATGCCCCTATCGACTTCATGAGCAAACTTTAAACTGGAATAAATTAAACCTAGAAACACAGCATTTGTCAGACTGGATCAGACAACTGGTCTATCACAGTGCCCTGCCTGCCATGGGCAATGATCAAACACTTTGTGCTCTTGAGCAAGACAAAATATGCCTAGGGCACCCAAGGCAATATTCTTCGTAGGGGAGAGAAAATTCCCTCCTGACCTCTGTAGGTGGTGGCTTATCTCCATGAAGCTTAAGATTTTATTATGACTTTGATTTTGCTTCTTTAACTGGAGAGCTAATGGATATCAAGTCAGGATTACTTATATGTAAAACCAGACATGTGCTCTTTATTCAACCTGATTCTTCTTTCCCAACGTGGAAACAAGTGGCTCAGGCATAAATGCTTGATTTCACAGAAATCAAAACCGCTCATATCAATGAGTGCAGGACCCAAGGACAGTCTGGGGAAAATGGTCACCGTGTCTCCTTCTGTAGTCTTCAGTGTGTCCTAGTCTTCCCAGCCAAATTTACCAATGGGTTTCTTTTTCTTTTTAGTGTAGTGTAACACCCCCAACTCCCACTCAATAATATAAATAAGACTATTTTTACCCCCTCATTCTCCATAGTTCTGACTGCTTTTATTATGTGAGGGTTTTTTGTTGGTTGGTTGGTTTTGCTCTGGTTTTGTTTTTTTTTTTTTTTTTTTTTTTTTTTTAGCTGTATAATAGATCCTCATTAGACTAGGACATTCCTGAGTGATGCTATTTATTTTGTTACATCTTTGTGAAATGGCTGTTTCTGTCACAGCAACGTTTGTCTTAAAGTCATAGGATCAAAGATATAAGACATAATGAAGCAAGAGAGTAACATTATTTGGTTCACAATGTCATCATTATGACTTTATTGCTTTCTGGCTTTTTTTATTTTCTTATTTGAGAAGATCCTGTGTGGGTTATTTTTTAGCTAAACTGTCACAAACAGCACAAATAATGTCAAACAGAAAACTCCCACAAGAAAACTTTTTCTTTAGAAGAACCATTCTCTCCATCCTCCTCTCACGACTTCTTATCTTTCAGATTTAAAAAAACCCTACGAAAATCAGTTATTTCAGTTATTTTCACCCATGGGCACTATACTCAGCTTGGTTGAATTTCATAGGCATCATGCTGCTCAGGGACAGAGGTGTCTACATCTGTATAGCTTTGTTTTTTAACTGCCCAGTCATGTTAATTGAGTAAAACAACTTACAGCACTGTTATTAATAAACATCTGACTCATTGCCTACTTTCTCATCCAGATCATTAGCCTATGTGTTACTTGGTACTGACCTCAGCTATATCATTGATTTTTCTCCAAGAAGAAGATTCAACATTGCCTTGTTCTCCTCTCTTTCAGCTAGTCTTCTGTCTTAAAAAGCAATTTATTCTCTTTTTCTTTTTTTTTTTCTTTTTCCCCTCTCCCAAAGTTTCTTTACAACAGGCTTTATGGTCTTATTTAAAAAAAAAAAAAAAAGATCAAAAGTAATTATATTTTTGACCTCACGTCTACTTTTTCTTTGAAGTAAAATACTGAGGAAAACCATGACCCCTTTAACCAACTTAAAAGCTATTTTTTGCTACGAAAACTTAGCATAGTCTTACACTATATCTCTAAAATTTCAGTTGCTATCCAATGATCAAAATAAAAGCAGTATCTTTTATTCTTCAGGTTTTATTTATTTCGTGAGCTTCTTAAATATTTGATTTCAGGGTTTGTGCTTCTGGTCTTTTTTTTTCTGGTGAAGCTGCTTAACCCAGAACTGTGGAAAAAACCTCTGCTTTTAAAATAAGAGTTGTCACTTCCTAATTTTTTTTTCAAATAATGCATATAAAGGTAGGATGTTTAAACATTTGGTTAAGAAAATGAGAAACAGTTTCTAAGGACGAAAATATCTCAGTAATAGTTGTAATGATTCCATAAGAGAGGTGTAATTATGACTGGTCCAGAAAAAGGGTGACAGTGGAAAGGCCATCAAAGATGTATTTATAAAGAAGAAAATAATATTTCAGAATGAAAAAGCACTACACTGAAACAGTTGCAATGCTCCATAAAATCGCTGGAATTGAGCAACACGTTAAGAATGCCATGTATCTCTTTTTCTCGTGACAAGAAAATACATCTAACTTACTTCACAGGATAATGGCATCTTTTATGATACATCCTTGGTGCACAATGTTCTGTCACCTTCAAAAGTGCACAAATGCACTTTCAGAAGTTTGTGCAGTGACCAGGGCCTTGAAAAACTGATAATGCATTTGCTGCAGCTGTTGTCATTCTGAGAGGGGAGAGCAAATAATTTGTAGCATTACTGGATGAGGCTAGAACCATCTGAACTTATTATGGAGGAGTTATATTGTGCATTGAAAAACTTGAAACAGATGTTAGGGAGTTTCTCAGCTTATACAGAATGCAAAGCATTAAACCCCTTTCGGCTTTATCTTCCAGGAATAACTTTGCTCATATACACTGGGATATGTTACCTGAATGTACACCTGAATGTGTACTTACAATGTACATGAGCAATTTGCAGGAGAAAAATTTATGGAAAGAATCCTGGCATTGGTATGACATTCACCACATAAGTTTTTCCTAAACTGCACTTTGCGGGATCTAGATTTCAAGAAAGTGATACCAAACCAGACACAATATGAAAAATATAAAAAAAAAAAGATGAAAGGGATCAAGAAAAAGAAACATAGTCATGATCATGATTATTGTCTAAATGGCATATATGCAGTGCAAACAGAGCTTTCCAACCTAAAATGTAGAACCTGCACAAATTTTAACCAAAGCAAAGCCCCATCCATTTCCACCTACTGGTAGTATGTATTTGCTTTCTAGATATCAGCTCAGAGGTTACTTTGCAAAAAAAGAAAAAAAAAAAAAGACAGAGATATTAGTTAATTAAATAATATGCATCATCTGTCTCCCTTAAAAGAATACAAAGTCCCTCTAAGGAACCTGTGTAGTGGTCTGAAAAAATTAACAATCAATGTACATATACAATACATGCAGTTTGTAATTAAAGTGTAAAACCAAAATCTGGTAACATTTTTAAAAAACCAAGGAAATACAGCGTTATTGGTATCATCCTATGACTATTTAATATACCTTAATTATTGTCAAAAGTACAGTTTTTCCCCTTGCTTTCCAAATAAATTCTATTTTTACTATTTCCCATTGACAGTAAAACATTATACATGAAAAGACAGTTAACTGCAAGCAGCATGCTTCACTTGATTTAAGCCCTTCATGAGACACATGATCCGAGAGCATAGCTCTTTCCACCTCCGTTAGGCGCCTATACTAGGATTAACCAGACTGGTTTTGGAGGTGCCATCTTGCTCTGATCACTGAGACAGCAAGCGTAGATAACTAGTGTACCCTAGTAAATGTTTAATTTCTAGATTACAGTTAAGTGAGATGAAGCCTGCCCTTTGTGATAGAAGTTGGGTATTTTAAATAAAAATAAACATAGTGTCAGTGATGATATATTTCTGAGCATGTCAAGTTTGCCAACTCAGGCAGTACATTTCCCCTAATGCCAAATACTTTCTTATGTTTGCATGTGGAAAAAAAAATGTTGGAACACTCCATCTATATAATATATTTTAGCAGCTCTTTCTGAAAGTCACAAGGACACTTAGGCAAGATGCAGGGGGCCACAACTTGAAAGCACTGTCTGTCCTTGGTGACCCCAGGACCTCATTACTAAGTGTTTCCCTTGCCTGGAAAGAAGAGCGATTCCACACACTCCGCAATGTGACACGCTCTTTAATAAGGAATGAACTTATTAGTGGTGTGAATCACAAAACACGGCAAGAAAGATAAAATTGACAAACCCAATTTTGCAAAGCTTTACAACACCCAACGTTTTTAAAAGATAATTCCCAGCAAGAAAAACGTTCAGTGTGTCTGAATGTCGTTCAGCTTGCTCCGTATCTCTGGTTATTAGTTTGATGGAAAGCTGACGTATGTTACCATCTAAGCTGTTTGGTAGTTTATGCTTTAGCACTGAACCAGGAAGGACATTAATTCACACGGTGATTTTTGGAGCCAGACTATAATAACTCATAAATATTATATATTCCATTATTTGCTTCTTATAAAGGGGATTACCATATGAAAATCCAAATATTGGTTGCATGTAGGAAAAAGGAACTGGAATACACAAAAGGAACCAGTTCATAAATTTGAGAGACTAAAAGAAGGAGGAACACATAAAGGTGACATTTCATGATTTGCTGAAGCCAACTCATACCTGGGCAGAAAGCAATGGCCCTACCTTGGTGGCCGATTCCCGTCATTTCCTTTGTGCTGGCATCATAGCTGATGTGACAGCATGACCACAGAGCTACTCTGTTTGAAAAGCAGTCCTGCAGAAAACTCAGAAAAGCTGAGTTTTCAAGTGGGTCTGCTCCCCGCTCTGGCATGCAGTAAAAGTTAAATAAATCAATCTGCAAGTTACATTCCTGTTTGGGTGGAGCAACTCTCTAAATGTTATACAATCACTTAACTATTAATTCAGGAGCGAACTCATCCTTATGCCTTCAGTCTCAAATAAAATACTTCAAATAGCTACAGGCAAGGTGTGTACATGAGTGTGTGTGTGTATCTGTGTGTGCATATCTATTTGTATATTTATATTTATAAAATAGCTCATGTTCTACTGTTTGTTGACTATTCTCAAATCTAAGAAATAGAAAGCGAGCTATTTTAAAATAGAATATATCAGCCTTATCATACATTTGGTCTAAATTCCACTGGTGACTTCCAGAACATTTCATTTAAGGAATTTCTTCTTGGTATGTTTATTTAAGCATATTTCTTTTCTTTACCATTTCAAGCATCAATGAGCTCTGTGGTTGTCTTCCCTGAGCTCTGTGTGTGTATATATATAATTATCCTCTCCTATGACAATTGCCTGCTTAGCTGCCTGTATCACCTTCAAAACTTTCTTTTAGAACTTACCTAATTAGCCTTTGATCCACTAATTGGCTATTATCTGCAGATCTTGCTGTTCTTCCTTACACATAAGGTTTTGTTCCTTTCATTCCGGGAACACAGAAATTGTTATAGTGGGACAAAACAATCAGTCACCTAGTCTCATATCCTCCTTCTTACCAGGGTCAAAGACAAGGCATCTCAAGCAGGCGTTCAGCACCCTGAGCCTGCTCCTGTCATTCTCTTTTGTGTAAGCTTCCACTGAAATAAAAGGCACATAACGTTTTCCCTTTGGCTTCAGGTGTGCACTGAACAGATGTCTTCACTGAACTGTCCACAGTGACATTTAAATTTTATTTTTTTTTTTCCCTGAGAGATTACAGCTAATTCAGAACTTAATCACATGTACAAATAGTGTAGATGTCATTTCCAAACAGCTTTTACGTACTGATTTGGGTACTGTGCCCCTTAATGCTGCTAATTACACATTGGTTATCCAGGGATACAATCTTCCCAGGAAAGAAGCAAACCTAAGTTCTAGACTTTTTCGCAACCGAGACCTTTTTTTTTGATTTCAATGCAAAATATATTTGCACTTCTTAGGCTTAACAGAGAGGAAAGCAAGTATAATTGTTTTATCATAACAGTCTGATTCATTTTGATTTATTTTGAAAAAAAAACTATTTTATCTTTTCAAAGACAGACCTTAAGAAATGAAGAATCACCCTCTTTGAAATGTTTCAAAAGCTTGATTCCCAGTATTGCCAACCTCATCCATTTAAACTTTGTGCACAAGGCTCCAGAGACTCACAACTTTCATGAAAAAAAAGCAAGGCTTCAACAGACTGCTGAAACAGTGAGTGGATGGCCTTACTTGTTATCCACCTTCAGATGCCTTAAAAGTTCAAGTTTTCATGCTTTTTTGAAAAAAAAAAAAAAAAAAGCGGAAAACTAAGAAAAGCACCAGAAGATAAAACTAAAGAATGAGAATTAAGCAGAGCTTTTTATTTCAGTAATAAAATGAAGGGAAACGGAAAGAGGAAAGAAGAAAGAAGAGTGCACCTGGACAACTGTGTCCTGTTCCCCACAGTTCAAGAAATATGTGTACAGATTGGAGAGGGTCCAAAGGAGGGCCAGGAAGATGATAAAAGGGCTGGAGAACCTGCCCCATGAAGAAAGACTGAAGGAGTTAGGTTTTTTCTCCATGGAGAAGAGAAGGGTCAGTCAGGACATCACCACAGCATTCCAGTACTTACAGGGAAGCCACAAAGAGGCCAGAGGCTCTCTTCACGAGGAGCACATGGAGAAGACAAAGGGCAACAAGTACAAGTTGCACCAGGAGAGATTTCATCTCAGCATAAGAAAGACATTTTTTACAGTGAGAACAATCATTCACTGGAACAACCTCCCCAGGGACGTGGTGGATTTCCCATCACCGGAGGTTTTCAAGATGTGATTGGACAGGGTGCCAGATAATCTCATCTAAGCCCCCTTTACCTATGAAAGTCTGGATCAGATGATCTGTTGGGGTCGCTTTCAACCTGGCCTGCCCTGTGATTGATTCTATGATTATAATAAAGAGGAAAGAGGAAAGAGGAAGGAAGAGAAGAAAGGGAGAGGAAAAGGGAAAAAAAGAAAGAGGAAAAAAGGAAAAAAGCCGGGGGGGGGAATAGAGCAACACTCTTTTCCAGCACCACAATGGGGAGCACTGCAACAGGCACTGTTCAGAAAAAACAAGTTCTCCGAAGTGCTTCCTCCACACGAAGGGTGAAATGACTGCTAGCAGTGCTTGTGCTTAACTTGAACTCTAAATAAACCAAAATCTGAACACATTCTCATTGCCAGGGCTAAATAATTCCAGAGACCTTGCTGTAGTTTCTGTAGGTCATTATACTAATTTAAATTCACAATGCTTTCATCTCTGCTTTGAATGTAAAGTACCTCACACTCATCTGCACTGCATTTCCTTTTCTATGTTTTTCATAGCTAGTTTCAGCTATTTCCTTCTCAAGTGCCTCAGAATTCATTCTCTCCTTGACTACCATTTTGTTCTCAAAAGAATGCTGAGCTACCCCAATTTAAGATTATAAATAAAGACGCTTCAGGGATAAATTTAGTGACCAAAGTAACTAAATGGGTATCATTTGGCTTAAACTGATTTTTTTTCCATTTATGATAAGGGAAAAGTTGAACCTAATACAAAATAAATGACTTTTTAAATAAGGAAAATTAGATTGCTATTTCAACTGAGTCATTGTCACTCTGTGCCGCGCGCGTGTGTGTATACTCTTGATCCCCAGCAAATACAAAGCTATAGGACTTGCTTTGACTAAAGTTTAATTCAGATCAGTTGAACTACCAAGTGGGCAAAAAGTAGCTTAAACTGATGAAACTTTGGCCAAAACAGAAAGCTTTTTGTGTATGCTCTTCTTCCCTTCTCACAAAGATGGTCAAGGGTAGCTCCCGTGCTCTCACTATGCCATGTGCTGCTGGGTAAAGTCATTCACACCTGTGGGAGAACACGAGACAGTGAGGGCTTCTGATGATGTTGTTATGTGCTGGACATCCTGGGACCCAAATAACCTCTGCCCAGCCCTCAGCCCCTGTTGCAGTCTCACAGTATGATGACATGAGAATCATTCTGGCTTGGAAAGGCTTCTGGAGCTCTCTTTTCCCTGTCTAACTGCCCCATGCAGGCTGGCCCACGGTATTTAACTATGTCTGAACTAGAAGACAGGCTTCAACTTTTTCAGTATGTGGCTTCCAGAGAAGGAAGGTGGCACTCTTCCCTCGTTTCTCTTCAAAATTAATAAGAAAACCAGTAGGCCTGGAAAGACCATAACCTTAAACTAGCCTGAACAAAAAACACAGTGCCATACTGGCAATAACAGAAACATAGGCCCCAGAAAACATCCAGAGTAAAAGTATGTTGGAAAAGGGGGACAAAACTAGGCATGAGAGCAACTGGGTTTGGTGATCAGAGCTTCTAAGAAATCACTCTTTCATTAGCAGAATCCTGAAAAACAAGTGAAAAATACCCTCAGGACTCACATATTTTCTTCATAAGAGATGAGAAATGTTAAGAAAACGGAATAAGAAAAATGGAGAGAAGCATCTCCGAGCTATTTGAACAGCCAAGAAAGAGAACTGGCACAGAGAAAGTCCATTGAAAAAAGCATCAAAGCCAAAGGAAGACTAGAAAAGACCACTGCAGAAGTGAAGACTTGAAATAGCTTTCAATAAAACTTTATCTATTTACCTCTTATTTTGCTTTCTTTTACTTTCACTCTTCCATGTTTTTATAAATTTCTTCTCACTCTTCTTTTTTACTTTATTTTTGCTCCAAATTCCCTTCTCACACCTATGCATTTCATAATGGCATGTGCTAATTCTGGATGTGCAACCCTTCATTACACTACTCACTGGTTCCCACACTCTATTCCCAGTGAACAGTGAGATACTTTTCTACCCAGCCTAAAGAGAAAGAGAAAACTAAAATGTAAAATGGCATATCATTATCCTACTTGCAGCCTCTTATGCCACTGAAAATGGACAGGCTAAGACTACGAATTATTTACTTAGAACACCCTTTAAAAAAATGTTCATCTACTTCTGTCCTCTTTGAAGTGGGGTTTTCCATTTAGAATAATTTCTCAGAGTACATATAGTAGCCATAAATACCTATCAAATAAATAATCTTTGAAAATAGCCCCAGATGCAATTTCCCGTAAGCAACACTTGGTTTGGCAAACCTCTCCCTATGAATTGTTTTTGAATACTCCACTGCTGCGGACTAACAATATCTTCCATTGGTTTTAACTAGACAAATAAAAGATGCCTACTTTTCCCATCACCAAAACCACAATTCTGTCATCAATATCTCCTCACGTTGTGAAATTCTGTGAAGAAGTAGATACATGTTTTCCATTACTTTATTCTTTCAAACATTGCAATTGAACAAATTCCTTTAAAGGTTTTCATAACCATTTATTCAATTCCTGCAAGAAAGCTATAATTTTATACCTCTTTTCTCAAGTGATCTCCATAGTAACATATACTACAATAATTCCGATCATGAATAGTTTTATTTACAATTTACCAAACTGCAGTCCTTAGAGGAGGGTTTTTTTTGTTGTTAAAATATACAGGTTAACACAAATGGAACATTTTTGCTCAAATGAACTTCAGAGCTTTTTAATCCTCTCATATGGAAACAAGATTAACCTTTTATTTTTCAGTTTTGCACTGTGTGTTTTTCATAAGCACTGTGGTTTTAATTTCTACTTACATGTGCAAAGTTTTGAGCAGAGTTGTTTCAAAACTTACCATAAATTTTTGAGGGAATGCAAAAGGTTTTAAGATGGCTGCCAGCTGTTTCATGCTAAATGTCTAACCATATTTGGATGTTCCACTTTTTAAAGCCATAAAATAACACTGGGACTTTGTGTGTAGATGTGTATGTTCCTAGCAATTAAAACTCCTCACAGTTTATGATACTAGAAGACAGGAAAAATTTTTGCTTAGGAAAATCTGAATTCATTCAATTCCAGCAAGCTTTTTTGTAAACCTCAGCCATTCCTTCCTACAGTTTTATTGTAGTCTTGCAGGTAAGCATTCACACAACTGGAAGAATAATATTTTCTTTATATACTTCAATAGCCTGAAAAAGTTGCAACTTTTACTCTATTTAAAGGAAGGAGGAAGAAGGGGTGTGTGAGTCCTGCGACTACCGCACACCAAGGTGGAAAGGGTAAATTGCCAGAAACATGATAAAACACAAAGACTCATCTGTGGGTCAGCTGTGAAGCTAAATAATTTCATTTAACAGAGGTAATTCAGAGTTATGACATCCTTTGAAAGGGATGTTGGAGAAAGTCATTATGAAACCAGACATGTTTTGTATTTCTAAAAGTTGAGAAATAATAATGAAATAATTTGAGAAACATAAAAACCCCACCAAAGCCAAAGATGTCTGCAACAGACTCCGAAATGTGCTCTAATTGTATTCCATTCACATGAATGCTAGGCTATTTTTAAGGCCATATTTCATAGAACCATAGAATCATAGAATGTTTTGGGTTGGAAGGGACCCCTAGAGGTCATATAGCCCAACCCCCCTGCAATGATAAGGGACACTGCTAAATAGATCAGGTTGCTCAGAGACCCATCCAACCTGTCCTTGAATGTTTCCAGGGATGGGGCCTCCACCACCTCTCTGGGCAACCTGTTCCAGGGTTTCACCACCCTCACTGTAAAGAATTTCTTCCTTATATCTAGTCTAAACCTACCCTGGTTTAGTTTAAAACCATTACCCCTTGTCCTGACACAGCTGGCCCTACTAAAAAGATTTTCCCCATCTTTCCTATAGGCCCCCTTTTAGGAACTGAAAGGCCGCAGTCAGGTCTCCCCGCAGCCTTCTTTTCTCCAGGCTGACCAACCCCAACTCTCTCAGCCTGTCCTCATAGGAGAGGTGCTCCAGCCCTCGGATCGTTTTTGTAGCCCTCCTCTGGACCCGCTCCAACTGTTCCATGTCCTTCTTGTGCTGAGGGCTCCAGAGCTGGACGCAGTACTCCAGGTGAGGTCTCACCAGAGCAGAGTAGAAGGGCAGAATCACCTCCCTCGACCTGCTGGCCACGGTTCTCTGAGACTTTGAGGTCTACTGTTGGTCCCAGACAGGAAGGATCCTACTCATCTTTTAGGTGGAGGAGATGGCTGAACCATGCTCTGAAAGCAACTTTTTCTACATGGAGACTCTTGGGAGCCCAAGGTGATTCCAATTTTTGTTGAAGCACTTTGATCAAGTCAAAAATGAGCAAGGATGAATCTAAGCAAAGTCATTAATGCCCATACAGAAGTGAGGAGAAAAATCTTCTGTTTGTATTTTATACTTCTACCTGCTGGACTGAGAGTAACCATTACAGGCAACCGCAGCTGCAATCAGAGAGAAGGATGTTGTGGGGGACCGTGTCAAAGGCTTTGCAGAAGTCCAGATAGATGACGTCCATTGGTTTTCCCTTGTCCACTGTTGTTGTCATACCATCATAGAAAGCCACTAGGTTTGTCAGGCAGGACTTGCCCTTGGTGAAGCCATGTTGGCTATCTTGAATTACCTCCCTGGCCTCCATGTGCTTTAGCATAGCTTCTAGGAGGATCTGTTCCATGATCTTCCCAGGCACAGAGGTGAGGCTGACAGGTCGGTAGTTCCCGGGGTCTTCCTTTCTACCCTTTTGGAAAATGAGCACAATGTTTCCCTTCTTCCAGTCACCAGAGACTTCACCTGATTGCCGTGACTTTTCAAATATCATGGAGAGTGGCTTGGCGACTCCATCGGCCAATTCCCTCAGGACTCTGGGATGCATCTCATCAGGTCCCATGGACTTATGTGCGTTCAGGTTCCTCAGGTGGTCACGAACCTGATCTTCTCCTACAGCAGGAAGGGTTTTACTGAATGAAAGCTTGAGAAAGGGTTTCAACTGAATGAAAGCTTGAGAATCAATCAAATGAATGAATACATAGCAGTCCTATGACGTTTAAGATGCATCCATTCCTCTGTATGGGAAAACACTTCCCATAGAGTTTTGAGGGGCTGTCCCTTCCTATCTACTGTTTGGGGTCTTCTGGTCTGCCTTGCATCATGTCCCAGTGCCAGTATTGCTCAAAGCTGGTATCAAGTGAACAGGAAAGGAAATGTGTCCGTCTGCAGAAACCGAGGAGATTATTGCATTTTTCATATGTTAGTTATTGAAACTGGGAGATCTTTCCCTTACTCACTTTTTTCCTTTTTTTCTGAAGTTACTTACAAATAAGGCAAAAAGCACTTCACCAAAGCATTTAATGTTGGAGCTTATTTGTATGCAGAACACATGGTACTGAAGAAGGTGAAGAAAAAATTACTCAATACAAAAATATGCTACAGGAATTACAGTGTCATCTTCAGAACCTGACAAATTGCCCAGTGTATGAAATGTTTAAACACTGGTGGGTTACTTGGGATGCACATGAGTGGCAATAAAATCACAGGGTCTCCAAGACAAAGTTTGAATTTTGATTTGATTGCAGAGAAATTCTGGCAAGACCCTTTTCAAGCTGCAGTTGATTTCTTTAGCTAGGATTTGGCATGTAAACAAAGAGAAGATTTTGCCATTTATTTCATTCCATACTTTTGGATATCTGTGCCATCTCCCTGATGATAACTTTTTTCTTCACTCACAAACTGCTCATTTCTGCAGCAGCACCTGGGATGCATGGCAAACTAACACCACAAATGCAAGTGATAGAAGGAAAACAAACCCACAAAGCCTGTTGCAATGGAAGGGTGCACAGTGTTCCTTGCATCTTGGCATCTTGAAAGATAACTCACCCCCTCAACTGTCATTTTTACTCCAAGATGATTCATCTTCTTTGGAGTAAAGACTACAAAGTAAGTCAATCAATTGCTGTGGGTTTATGTGGTGAACTTTCTTCCTGTTATAGCTATAAAGCACAGTGATTTTGAAACTGATCAGTGTGAATGGTGTTGAGTTTCCATGCACACCCCTGACATAATGCTCAAACATACCTAGGATGCTTCTTCTTCAGTGTCCCTTAGTGATACCAGAGCCATCTTTTGATGAACATGTATGGGAGGCAAGGGTCCCGCAAAACTTTCTTTCCTATACCCTGCTCAAGAGTTCCTCAGACATTCTCCATTTTGACTCAAAGTAATAAATTACTTGGCATTTGTATTAAACCTGTCAACTTAAAGAGCTTGTTTAATTCTGCTAATGGGAATAAGAGCATGCACAAAATATTCTCTGGACTGAGCCTGGAGTTCAACATCATTGAAAAAGCAAAAACCTCTGTCCCTAGTGGTGCTAAAAGAAGACTTTCTCTGTTTGTAAATAGAAATGAAATATTAAGAGGAATCTGGTCTCAGTTTTATGAATGTAAACTGAGAGATATTCTACCTAGTGATCCATATTCTTTTTCTTTGTGTTTACGACAGCTGAATGGAACCAAGAATCTGGTTGTCAGGCTCTCTACCACCCTCCTTCTTTTTAAAATATTTTTTCTCACATTCTATGGATTTAGTCACCTAACTCACCTGAGGAGATATTGGGTTTTCATAGGGCAGGCTTTTAGTTTAGTGGTAAAAAGCACCAAAGTCATCCTTTGGCATCTTTTGAATGAAAACTGCAAATTTAATTTGGGATATGGTAGTCTTGAACTTTTTTTCCTTTCTTTGAAAATATCTTAGGCAAAACAAAATGTTTGCATAGGCATCTAGAAATGTTCTTCACTCCCTAGAAAAGTACACAAAAAAGTTAATAATTAAAAAAAAAAAGTATGGAAAATGTATCTTGGTCCAATCTCTATGCCAAATGCAGCAATCCACTCCAGTCTCAATCCAGAAAACCATGAATCTTTGCATTATTTTACTGAAATCAGTAAGACAATGTTGGCTCTTACTATTAGACACCTACTAACTTTTTATTTTATGAGGGCCATTAAGACTTTCTTCAGTATCCATGCTTATGCCACCCAGTCATGAAGGCCCGCCAGTGTGACTGTTAGCACCGCAACATCCACTGAGCAGGGAGTGCCTTTGGTTCATTTAAACCGGAGCACGTTCACAAAATATTCACTCAAAATAACAGAGTTGCAAAACCCCAAAATGTTACCAAATAAAAAATCAGATAGGAAAATAACAAATTACATTGCTTTTGCACAGTCACCCACAAAACAAGCTGCCAGTCTGAGATATTTAAGGAAGTCTTCTTTTTAGCTGGACACTGAGGTGTCCAAATGATGGTCAGAAATGTTCTGCTATATTCCAAGGAAAGAAGTATTCTGGAGCACGAGATAAAAGCCTGAGTGTCACAGGCATCTATGGGTTTCTCATGAACAGATAAAACATAGGTTTTATCATATGGTTTTATCACATTTTCCTGTGCTTTTGGGATTTTGTAATGTTAGCATGGTTTTATAAGGGACCCCATGGGGTGTCCTATTCTTTCCATTTCACTGCAGGACCACAGAGCTGGGAAGAGAGAATGTAATTACTGGGATTTTATACCTTTATTCCTGTGGAGAGACTTAGAGTCTTTGCTTTAATGTGATTTTGAATTAATATCTTCTGGGGATTGCAGACAGGAAAGAGAGTCTCTTTCTGGATTAAAAAATAGATATCAAAGATGAAATAAAAAAGACCTGAATCTGGATGATGATTGGGAATATGCTAACAATCATGCTGTCCTTTTCAGATTTTTCTTTTAGAAAGGTTGCAAACAGGACAACATGAAAAATATTGGATTGGCTGAAGAAAGGTGATAAATAATGTCGTGACATGCCTTCACAATGCTAGTTCTCTCATGATATTTGTGAGTGAGGCTTCTTTGGGGGCATACATAAAATGAGTGGATGGTCTTGGTTTGATGAATCAGCTTCTTTTGTTTCAAACAAACAAACAAAAATAAAGGTGCAGATTGCTGCAGATTTGAAGTCGAATAACGAGCAGGTTATGGGTCATGAGGCTGAAAAACCCCACTCACTTTAGACATCATGCTTTCCAAGTGTAAAAAACCAAACCAAAACTACGGCTAGATGTATGTGTTAGCAAACCTGTTGTGACACTGACTCCACAGAACCTGTTTTGTGGATAAGCAAATGACTTCAGCTTCTACTGCTGTCAGTGTAACGCCCTTTCCGAAGCAGTACTTTTCACTCAAGGAAGGTTAGCGGAAAACTGACTCAATCTGTAACCCTAAGTGAGGCCATTCAGTTCTAGTGAGTGAGAAAAAAAATGTTCTTGAATAACTACATGACTGATTTTGAAAAACAAATGCAATCCAGATTTCAGCCCTAGCTAACGTGAGTGCTGCGCTCCAGACATGATGCAGGTAGGTGCTAACCAGAATTTCCAATGTGACAGTCCAGTGCATTGTCAGCATGGCAAAGCACGAGTCCTTCACAGCAGCTGACAGAGGGTGAAAGAAGCATGTTTTTCAATCTGCGTCCTTCCAGACTTCCTAAATTATAGCAATGTTGGACACATTTTAGCTGTTTTCAGGAATGCATGAGTCCTACCCGGCTTTCCTTCACAGACTGACAAGCACATGTTTTCTGGCACCTCTTCCAGGGGGCATTCTCAAACAGAGGCCCTGTTATTTCATGTGCAGCATCCAACTGTGTCACAAGGTACATGGTAAGACATGCACTGCACTTTGCTTCCAAAAGAGTGTAAGATTACTTGCAGTTATAAAGCTACGATAAAAGATTGTATTTCAGGCAGAGTATGATGTCCTAAGCATCGTGTTATTTAAAACTATAATGCTCCATGGTTGACAAGCATACACATATTAACCTTAAGGATTGATCACATGGTTAATTATCAGTTGCAACTGTGCTATGTCATGTATTATAATAACAGAAATACCACTCATTTTATGTTGTGATTCTCTTCCCAAACTGTTAATACCTTAAGTTAATGATTTGATTAAGTTCAGATTGCTGATATAATCAGATCACAGCTGCTCTGGTAACGAGTGCTATAGAGATGTCTATAAGTAGGGTATCTAATTAAGTATTAACATATCCATTGCAATATCCATCATTATGCTCTAATGCTGTCCTTCCCAAATACCCATTTTGGGAATCCTTATTAGTATAATTTGCTCTGGGGCTCACCTGCAAAAATGAAATACATTGACACTTACCTAGCAGGAATCCCAGTGGAGCATTTGCGGGTTCTGCTGCTACCACCACATGGGGAAAAGCTGGCAGGATGTTAACTCCACAGGGGGGGCTCCACTGCAGGTGCTCCCACTGCTGCCTTGCCAGCCAGGAGCCTTCAGTAATCATGAGTCAGTTCCTCCAAAATCAGGCTCATTTTTATTCATCAGCTTTTTAAATTTCACATTTGGGTAATACACTGATGTCTTTGGGGCCTTTTTCTTCAGGTTTTGGAATCTCCAGGGCTTAGGTGGGCCCCAATTTGTGGTTTGGGGTTGTTTCTCTCCCCTCTCCCCCATTTAACTCTGACAGTTAAAAATACATTATTTTTAGGTAAAAGCTATTATTCTGACACACAGGTCAACAAACACTGGATTTATAGAAAACACACCAAGGTCAGGAAAGGGCACATATAGGAGTAAAATATAGTTCAGAGCACTATAGGAATGAGAACTTGAATGAATAATGGCGGGACAAGCTGCGGCAGGAAGAAAATGGGCAGACACTCTGCTCTGAGGTATTCTGAAGACAAGGGAACATGACAGCCTCAGCCATACCATCTCATGTGGAAAGACTTTTCAAGTGGAAAGAATTTTAGGTTTTACAGTGACTTCATAAAAAAATGTCTTGGAGGTTTGGATCTTGACTGAATAAAAATGTCATACCAATGTCTAGGACAAGAGCTACTATGGGCGTCTCAACATATCAAGAAGCTTTAAAAGACTGAAGTCCTTTTGAAGGCGTGTTACACCCTAAATGAAATACAAAGATTAGTTATTAAAGCCATAAGTGAGCACAGCCGATCCATAACAAGATTTCATATGAAAAGACATTCCTTGGCTAATTCATATTCTCTGCCTTCTGATCTACCACCCAAATGGCCTGGTTTATCTGCATTTTTGTCGCGTGTTAAATAATGAATATAGTCAGTGTTTAGCAATACAAAATTGCACTGAAACCCTGGAGATTGGTGAATAATACATTAAGAAATGTAATTTCATTAGTAGTGTGTTTCCTTTTTATTATATAACATGCTCAATAACTGGATGAAGAATAAAAGAGTGCATGACTCTTTCTTACTAATAAATTCAGAAGAATGAAGGGAAAAGCAAGACTAAAATAAATTACTGTTACTGCAACTACAATGACTGTTCTTGCATCAGAAGAATCTCTTAACAGTGAATGTGCTTAGCCATAGCTATTCCCAGAAAGCAACTCAAGGCCATCAAGTTAAGCAAAATGGGACCTCTGTAGACCATCTGTAAGAAATCATTGAGACAACTACGTTGGGAGAATTTAAAAAGGATTCTGTATTTATGCGAACAGCAGTAACATCTAAAGCTATTATACCTATGTCAAAAAGTTACAAAACTGAATTCAGAAACAAGAATGCAACCATGGATTGCATAGATGGTCTGAGGAAGGAATTCTTTTGTCAGAAGGAAGTTCCGCAACTGGATAGGTTCATTAGGCAACATTTTCTTTGGAAGCATTAGGTGTAAACCACAGAGTGAAGCAGAACAGCCATTTAGAAGCTTCACTTGTTCGTATTTGCAAGAAGTGAGTTCTTAGTCACACTCCAAATATATCCTCTTGGAACACTTTCACATCTCAAAAGCATATTGCATGTCATTAAGCACTCCCAGAAAAGTATTTTTGGATCATCCCATGTTAACTTCATCTACCTCAAGGTTTGGTTTAGCATCTGCCACTGTAGTATCTTAGAGCTATTCTGGCCCAACGTGCCCAGTGTGCAACCACCTTTGCCTGCTGACAAAGTACAGAACATCTTCCAGGTAAAAAAAAGAAATCATATTTAATGCTACTACATCTCAGAAGGATAAAAAAAGAAAATCTGAATCTAAGAGATTTATTGCACTGGGTTCCCTTAAGTATTTTATGAAGATGGGACACTTTTAAAGAATTCTCTTTTACAGAATTTTTGCTCAAATTCATCTTACAAAGAATCATATATTTTATTTTAAGGTTCTGTATGCTTCACACATTGCATATGACCTGTTTTTATTGTTGCCTTTGGGTTTCTTTCCTTTCTCCAAGGAAATCTTGGCCAGAGAAAACATTTTGTACAAAAATGTGTGACTTTAGAAGAAAAAAATCTTTTTTTCACCATGGTCAGGCAGCATCTAGCAGAGTTCTCTTGGAAGTTAAGAAGGAATTAGGGTGACTGATGTACTGCAGATGCTGTGAGGCTAGGAACTGAATCTGTGTGTAAGGGAACTAGAAAAATGGGATTCAGCTTTGGATTTCAGACACTTGGCTTAAGCTGTCTCACAGCCTAAGTGTCTGTAAGAGAGGTCAATGTCCAAGCTCCCATGAAAGCCAGAGGATGACCTAGTCAATACAGTTGATGAAGGCTGCAGAAGTATTCAGCTCGCACTAAAGTAGATACTGACACCCGCCCAGCTGAATTGTTTCCCCATTCCTTTGACTGCACTGACTAGAATGGGAGAGCTTGCTTGCATGCTCTGTGTGTAGACACCTGATCATAGAATCAATCATAGAATCATAGAATGTTTTAGGTTGGAAGGGACCTTTAGAGGTCATCTAGTCCAGCCTCCCTGCAGAGAGCAGGGACACCGCTATCTGGATCAGGGTGCTCAGAGCCCCGTCCAACCTGGCCTGAAGTTAGGGAGAGCTAAATTCCTTTGACCTAAGCTTTGGCTTATGATGATGTGGCAATCTGGCTGCATTTGATGTGCTGTTTGTTATCTCAGCCGTACCTGGCATTGCAACACCTTTTCCTCTGAGTTTTTCACCTAGCAAGAATATGGTACATTCAAGGAAGTTTTAATGTTTTATTTTGCACTTATGCTAATCAGTATGTTCATTGTACTTCTGTACTGGGCATTTACATGTCTTACGTCTGTACCTGTGTATTTATATCGGGACCAGACTGTCTCCCTGTACTAATATTCTAATATAAACTATGTTATCTTCATCAGGCATCAAAGCTTTCCAAGGGATAAAGATACAAAGGATGAAAGCTACTATGCAAATAATGTTTACTGAGGGGAAAACCGGGGCCAGATACTCTATGATCCAATAACTGTCACTGCATACAATACACAGATGTTTCCATCTGCTTTGTTCCTTCTAGCTAAATTTCTATTATTTAGGCTATTACAAGTCCAGCATGGATATGATTTTTAATAACAAGACACAGGTGTTCCCTTTAATTCCCTCTTTCACTATTTACTTGACAACACATTTTACTTCAGCTGTTGGGTGTTATTGCTTTAGGCAGCCTAATGCTATAAAGCGAGAATAACATATAAATTGTATTTTGGACCCAGTGAAGCAAACAGCCTTTTAAGATGTGCCATTTAAATAACAAATTAATAAAATATGTATTTCCTGTTTTCTCTTTTTTTATTATGCAAGTTGACCCTGGAACACTAAGTTCTTATTTTGTCTGACAGTACTTTGACTGCTATGTAACTAATAAATACTGGACTTTTTTATTATTATTTTGAAGCCAAACTGAAACCAAGAAGCAATTCAAGCCCCTTCCTAACTGTCCTGAACTCTGGAGACTTGTCAATTATTTAAATAATGGAGATAAAATAGAGATGTTAACTAAAGCCGAGAGGGCAAACAGTTTCTGGGATCTGAACTACGTCTCAAAAAAAAAAAAAAAAAGGAAACAAACGATTTAGGAAGTGGCAAACAGACTGCTTTGCTATTTTTTCTGAGCAGATTAACAGAAGCCTTTCTGTTCACAGCAAAGTAATTCATAGCCCATTCCCATTACAGCCACTGCTGTCTTCCACACAGCTCATTCAATCCATGGTCATTCCTCCCCCAATCTTACTGAGCAAATTGCTTGCAACTTGTTGGTTGACAAACTCCACTTACTCTATTTACAAGTAGCAGTGTAATATTCCATTATTTGGGGAAGACTTCACCTAAACTGAACCAAAAATTCAGTATGAAAGATAAAATTAGGGGAAAAATAAAATTATTTCTTCTATTTCCTTGACCTGCCAATTTTAAATATGGCTAGGAAGTGTTGGCGGTCTTCTTTTAAAGGGCTATTAAAAATAAGAAAGAAGAAAAAAAGCTAACGAGATGTTGTCGAAAAACTGTGAAGTTGACAGTAAAACCGCTATTCCTGAGTGTATAATAAAAGTTCTGTTGTGGAGATACAGAGCGGAGCCAAATCTCACACTGTTTCAAGAAAAAATAAACTTCAGTCCATTTCCTTCTCAAAATCACTTGCCTCCTTTCCTCTACATTTTTTAATTGTTACCATGTTCAAACCCGATTTCAAACACAGCTGTACAGAGACAGCCCCACTCATGAAAGGCAATCCATCCTTGGAGCACCAAAGCCTCAGTTTCTTTCTAGTGTAAACTAAAGGCCATCTCTAGCAAATGCAAGCATTTCCTGAGACTTATTTTTATTTCATCATGATGGAAAAAATGTAAATATGCCCTTCTGTCACATAAAAAGGATCAGAAGATATCATAAATGTATAACAGGGCTCATTTTCAGCTGTAAAAATGGAAGAAGTGTAAGATGCATTGTTAAATCTGTAATGATAGCACTACTTACTTCTGTGATATCTCCACATATTTGAAAAATAATGCAACACTTCTTCAAATTTCAAAGATATTATTCAAGGGACTAGTGCATATATGAAGGTAATAATAAATTCTCAGGTATCCATAATATCTGGCACGAGGTCTGAAATATCCATTAAATACCTTACGTGAAACTGCTTTCTGGCAAAGTGAATATTCCTATTAACTAGCACTGACTGTACAATAAGCACCATTAAAGGGAGATTATCAAATTAAAAATTGAATCAGTTTCATGAGATGAGTTAAAAGTAGTTTTAAGGACTGCATCTGCCCATTAACTACCTTGGTAGTGGGCCTGATCTAGCGGAGAACTTTACAGAAATGTTATTTTTTTAAGCATACAAATAATATAATTTTCCTCAATTTTTTTCATGCTTACATTTAAAGCCTTGTTTAAAAATATTCCTGGGTCTGGCTCAGGTAGTAAAGAGAGAAAGACAGAAATATTTTCCCCTTGAGAATGATTTTTCTCTTTGTTTTCAACAAGGTCTCTATAACTAAAGGGGACACAGAATAGCTGGGGAAATCCACCGTATGTGAAATGCTGTCAAACACTCCAAATAAACAGAATAGCAGGTGAGATATTTCATCGTCTGTTACCTTATAGTTATTGGGACTTTATGTATGCCTTGAAACACCAAAAGTACCTTTAGATGCAAGTGAGATTTCAAGTTGATGATGTCCTCTTATAAAAGTAATATTTAAATCTATTAACACATCAAACAGTCATGACAGTAACACAGTACTTCCACTTACTTGACATAACACTGTTAAACTTTTGGTAACCACACAAACAATCTTAATGGACACATATGTGTGCATATTTGCATATAATACATGCGTAGATACACACACATGCACATGTGTATAAGAAAATGCCTGCAGCAAAGTCCATTAGGATAAATTATATGGTTACCAACAGCTACCACACCTGAATCCCTCCTCAAATGCTGCAGGTGTGTCCAGGCTTTTGCAGGTGACCAGAACAACATGACCCTGCACGTTGGTGCAGCTGCAGTTATATACCTCATCCCGTACCCAGGAAATGGCGATCAGAGCCACCCCTTATTCCTCAGAACAAACTCCCCTGAGGCTGTGTTTCCCCAAGCTTGTGTTTTTAGCTGGAGCTCCTTCCTTTATTTCGGCCAGTCACTGACTCTTCTGTGTAATTTTTGATACCCTACTGTGGATTTTCTTTATTTACGTTATTCCATGAAGTGTGAAGAATTCATTGTTTTCTAGGAAATAATGTTCCTACCCAGATGTGGTTTTATTTTCATTAAAACTGAGGGAGAGTCTCCAGCTGCAGGGGAAGCTGAAAAGTAAATCAAGAAATAATATTCCAACAGAAATGTATCCTGGAGGTACCATTCAACCTACATAGCGGCCACAGCAATGTAACTTCAGATACTGTGGCAACTTTTACTCGTTATGTCCCAATACGCTCTGCTAGAAATAACTTTCAGGCTTATTTCATGGGTCCAGTGCTGGTTTTGCCAGCTCTTTTGCTTGTAAAGTTTCATGGATTTGAAATTAGTACTGTTGTGCAGAAGCTGCTCATGAGAGGATTTAAAACGCTGCTATGTATTTGCCACATCATGTTTCCTGGCTTTATGTGATTCATTGTAAACCACAGCTAAACACAGCAGGCCAAAATCTCAGCTGGTGTCAATCATATCAGGTCCTTTAAAATCAATAGAGCTGGGCTGATTTGTCTCTGCACCCAGATTTTTACTGGTACAGTGTGCTGGTTTTGGCTGGGTTAGAGTTAATTTTCTTCACAGTAGCTGGTATGGGGCTGTGTTTTAGATCTGTGCTGGAAACAGTGTTGATAACACAGGGATGCTTTCGTTACTGCTGAGCAGCGCTTACACAGAGTCAAGGCCTTTTCTGCTTCTCACCCCACCCCACCAGCGAGAAGGCTGGGGGGGCACAAGAAGCTGGGAGGGGACACAGCCAGGACAGCTGACCCCAACTGACCAAAGGGATGTTCCGTACCCTATGACGTCACGCTCAGCACATAAAGCTGGGGGAAGAAGAAGGAAAGGGGGGATGTTCGGAGTGATGGTGTTTGTCTTCCCAAGTCACCGTTACGCGTGATGGAGCCCTGCTTGCCTGGAGATGGCTGAGCACCTGCCTGCCCGTGGGAAGTAGTGAACAAACTCCTTGTTTTGCTTTGCTTGTGTGTACAGCTTTTGCTTTCCCTATTAAACTGTCTTTATCTCAGCCCATGAGTTTTCTCACTTTTACCGTTCTGATTCTCTCGCCCATCCCACTGGGAGGGAGTAAGCAAGCAGCTCTGTGGAGCTTAGTTGCTGGCTGGGGTTAAACCATGACATGCAGGAAAATGGTGTTTTTATAAATATGTAAAATATGTAAATGAGTGAGCTTGCTTTGCTTAATTTTGATGCCACATGAACACTGCTTCCAAAGACAGCTGGGGCTAGTGTTCCGGATGTCATAACACAGGATCCAATCAACACATTATTTCAGCTAAAATTTGCAAAATATTATTTAAAAGTTGGTGAGTGAGATCCCCCCCAGACTGTAGAAGTCTGGCATTCAATGAGTAGAAATATGAATACACATATGTTAAAAGAACCTGTCTCTAGAGTTGTTTAATATCCACTGTGGACACTAAGAATGCGGATTCAACAATTTTTTGCCTCAGTCTTCACTGGCGAGTGCTCTAGCCCACACCACCCAGTTCACAGAATCCAAAGTCAGGGACTGGGAGAATGAAGTACTACCCACCACAGAAGAAGATCAGGTTCGAGACCATCTATGGAACCTCAATGAGCACAAGTCTGTTGGACCTGATGAGATGCATCCGAGGATCCTGAGAGAACTGGCAGATGAAGTTGCTAAGCCCCTATCCAACATATTTGAAAAGTTGTGGCAGACTGGTGAAGCTCCCAGTCGACTGGAAAAGGGAAAACACAACCCCCATTTTTAGAAAGGGAAAAAAGGAAGACCCGGGGAAATATAGGTCAGTCAGTCTCACTTCTGTGACTGGCAAGATCATAGAGCATATCCTCCTGGAAACTATGCTAAAGCACATGGAAAACAGAGAGGTGATTTGTGACAGCCAACATGGCTTCACTAAGGGTAAATCATGCCTGACAAATTTGGTGGCCTTCTAGACCAGTGTTACAGCATTGGTGGATAAGAGAGACTGATGTCATCTACCTGGACTTGTGCAAAGCATTTGACACTGTCCCACACAACAGCCTTGCCTCTAAAATGGATTTCATGGGTGGACCACTCGGTGGATAAGGAATTGGCTGGACATTTGCACTCAAAGTGTTGTGGTCAACAGAGACCAGGTTGGACAGGGCTCTGAGCAACCTTATCTAGTTAATGGTGTCCCTGCTCACTGCAGAGGGGTTGGACTAGATGACCTCTAAAGGTCCCTTCCAACCCAAATACATTCTATAACAGCTCAATGTCCAGGTGGAGACCAGAGACAAGTGGCACCCCTCAGGGATCCGTACTGGGATGAGTATTATTTAACATCTTTGTTGGGAACATGGACAGTGGGATTGAGTGCACCATCAGCAAATTTCTGGATGACACCAAACTGAGTGGTGTCTAGAGGGAAGAGATGCCATCCAGAGGGACCTTGACAGGCTAGATAGGTGGGCCCATGTGAAACTCATGAAGTTCAACAAGGCCAAGTAGTAAGGTCTGCACCTGGGTCAGGGCAAACCCAAACATGGATACAGGCTGGGAAATGAGTGGATTGAGAGCAGCCCTGCAGAGAAGGACTTGGGGGTATTGGTGGATGATAAACTGAATATGAGCCAGCAATGTGTGCTTGCAGCCCCAAAAGCCACCCATATCCTGGGTTGGATCAAAAGAAGTGTGGCCAGTAGGTTAAGGGAGGTGATTCTCTCCCTCTACTCTGGTCTGGTGAGAACCCACCTGGAGTATTGCATCCAGCTCTGGGGCCCCCAGCATAAGAAAGACATAGACCTGCTCGAGCTGTTCCAGAGGAGGGCCACAAAGATGGTCAGGGTGCTGGAGTACCTCCTCTATGAGGACAGGCTGAGAGAGTTGGAATTGTTTAGCTTAGAGAAGAGAAGGCTCTGGGCAGAACTTATAGCAGCCTTCCATTACTTAAAGGGGGCCTACAGGAAAGATGGGGAGGAACTCTTATGAGGGAGTATAGTGATAGGACAAGGGGTAATGGTTTTAAACCAAGAGAGGGTGGATTTAGAATAGATACTAGGAAGAAATTATTTACTGTGAGTGTGGTGAGGCACAGGAACAGGTTTCCCAGAGAAGTTGTGGGTGACCTATCCCTGGAAGTGTTGAAGGCCAGGTTGGATGGGGCTTTGAGCAACTGGGGGTAGTGGAAGGTGCCCCCATGCCCATGGAAGGGGGGGTTGACTAGATGATCTTTAAGGTTCCTTCCAATCCAAACCATTCTATGATTCTATGAATCTATGACATCGAGGTTACCTTTGCACTATGGGAGCTCCCATACTGAAATTGTCATGACTGACCATGAACCCAGGGAGGGAAGATCTGGCTGTGCACTGCTCTCCCTCTCCCTTTCTGCTACCCCCCCACCATTCCTCTTCACAGAAAGAGACAGAGAGTGCTAGAGCAAGATTTCACTGCATGCTTTAACTGGTGACCAATCCTGATGACCACTCACTGTGTCCCAGGTACCATGGCAGGTGAGTTTATCTGCCCATTTAGTATAAATCTAGCCTTATAAATTAACCAATGAGCTCAAGATCCAAAGACATGCTCTACCATTCCCAGGGTCAGAACCCTAATATGTGAAAGTCAGCTTTCTAACAGGAGGAAGAATGGCACAGTCACAAGTGGGTAAAACCAAATAAGAAACTTTAATGAGATCCTGTAAGAGCCACTCTTTGGCTCCATCATTTGCTTAGGTGGAGAAAGACAGACATTCAATTTGTACTTGTATTCCTAAATAAGTATGTCCTGCTTTTCAAAAATGCTGAATCCTGCCAGCTACTGTGATCATTAGAGGTGATTTTTCAATTCCTCTGAAAACCAAGTCATATTTACTTTGTCTTATAAGACTGATTTTATTTTCCTCCTAACTTTAGACACCAAAGTTGGAAGAGTCGTGCCTTACCTGTTATTTGTAGTTTTGTTATATTATTTTTACAGGTATTTTCTTACTTTCCTAACCTTAATGTACATCTGTTTTTGAAGCTATAATTCACTGATACAGAATATGAAATATAAATTGTTTAATTTAGAAAAAAATTAATAGGAGAAAATTCTTATTTTAATGGACTGTGATAATTTTACATAAACAGCTAATTAGAAGATCAAAGTATGAATTATTTTCATTTAGATGTCTAGATATACATATACATGTTTAACATATCTTATAATCTGTAGGTAACAAGAAATTAATAGTTTATTTTTGTGAGGATATTTTCAGTGCCTTCTAATATTAATATTTCAGTAGTTATGTTAATAAAATATACAAAGCAGACTTTCAAATCTAAATATCAACTCCAAATAGAGTGCAGACTATTTTTTGTTTCCTTACACTTTATAGAACAGAGAAACATGTTTGTTTTCATACTTAAGTGACTTAGAAAATTTGAAGAGTGGCTAATACTCGTAATTTCTAGCAAGTTAGGTTTTGATTTGTTTGGAAATGTTAAGAAATTACTGGTTTGGCTTCTAGTTTTATATCACAGAATCACAGAATGGTTTGGGTTGGAAAGGACCTTTGGATGTCACCTAGTCCAACCCCCCCGCAATGAGCAGGGACATCTTTAACTGGATCCGGTTGCTCAGAGCCCCATCCAACCTGACCTTGAATGTTCCCAGGGATGGGGCATCTACAGCCTCTCCGGACAACCTGTTCCAGTATTTCACCACCCTCATAGTAAAAAATTTCTTCATTTTATCTAGTCTAAATCTATCCTCTTTTAGTTTAAAACCATTACGCATTGTCCTATCACAACATGCCCTACTAAAGATTCTGTTTCCAGCCCTCTGATAATTTATCTGAATAGTTCCTATCATTATTTCATTGTGTATCTATTATTGCTTACTAGAAGGTTTGTTTAACAGAGTCATGATGACCATGATGTATTTCCCATTCTGCAGATAATGTTTCATGTCCTGCCATCCCTGTTCAGGCAATCTGTTTTGCAAGTAGCACTAATAATTTAGCTAAGAGTGGTAGAATTTTACTATAAAAATGTACTGTTCTTCATCAAAAAGACAGAATAAAAAAAAAAAAAAAAGAAGACAAGAAGACTCAATTTGCCCCTGATTTTCTTTCCTTCTAAAAGTGGGATTTTGACCTGCATGAGGGTAGTGGACAAAGACATTACCTAACAATCAGGCTGTCCCATTGACCTTCAAGTGGAGGAAAGAAAGCATGTTATAACTTCAAGTGCAACCCACTCACTAGCTTAATAGAGAAAGAGGCTATATACAGCAGCTCCCCAGGACACATGATTTCCTCCCACTACTTTAATCGAGATAAAGTGGGACAAACAATGTTAACTGCCACCTACAGTAGAAATACATGTTTCGTAGGAGGAAGGAATAACAGGATGGCAATACTACGTTACTTGCCTTTTCTTGCAGTGAAGAAAGGCAGAAAATGATAAAGTGAGACCAAAAGTGTTTCACACTGACATTGTAAAATAGTTTTATCTTGAAGTTCAGAAAAATTATCTTCACGATTTTTCTGACTGAAATGCGGTAGCTCCCATTTTGTTAACCTTAAAAAAGCACTAGAAAGAAACCTGTAAATAGCACAGTGGTTTTCAACACAGGACAACTATGAAGAATAGCCCCTCTCAAAACACTTGTACAAAATTATCAGTGAGGACAGTAGGAATAGTTTTCTGGAAAGAGAATTGCCAATTGATCAAATTACATTCAAAGAAGCAAAGTCCACAGTATATCTATGGCTAACAGCAATCACTTCCGATTTCTTTACCAACACCTTGCCAATCTATACAGCATGAGGAGAATGCTTCTGGAGCACTGAAAATTGATAGTGATTTGAACTCTGAAGTGATTTCTGGTGTCTAAAGCTAAGCAGAATCCAGCACTTGACAGTAAGGTAATTCTTGAGAAGTCCATAAAAAAGGAATTAAAAGAGTCTAAGTTCTCAAAATGTGTGTAGACAATAGGAAAAGAATAACATTCATAGCTTGCAAAGTGAATGGGGAAACCTTGATTTAAGGATGATGCTGATGGTATAGACAGTGGAAGAACAGAAATCAACAAATCTGTTACTGACTTTAGGATGTCCTACTTGTCACACAGGCTACACTGATATTTGTTTGCATAAATGCAACAATGCATTTGGATAGATGCAACAATGATCAAATGGAAAGAAATTGATGGGATAAAGTGCATAAAACCTTAATTAAAGAGGTATGGTATCATAGCAGAAAGGAACCAGAAGGGTGGGCAAGGAATATAAAATAATTCCAGAGTCAAAGGACATTATGTTGGAAAAATAACTCTTGTAAGACAGCTTATTCACAGTGTGAAAGCTACTTTCCAAAATACCCTTCAGCTGCAAATAGAGGGTTTGCTGTCAAGGTCGAGAGAGAATACAGTCGCAGAAAAAATAACAGATGAACAAAACTGGTAAAAGAGTAGATCTGGAGATAAGGCTGGAGGTGTAGTTGATGAAATGGGTAAGGGAAAGGATTTAGTATCTGACAAAACTCACATAAGAGGAAGAAAAAATGTGAAGGGGGGTAACAAAAAAAAAATGTTGGGAGAAAAGTCCTGGTGGAGAGCTAAAGACCGACTGTTGCAGTGTTACAATACAGAAAATTATTCATATATATGTGTATAGTTTTATATTTGCCACATCTACAGTGGCCCACAGCTTGGGTTTAAATCCTAATTTGTTAAGCATGAACACCGTTTGATTGCAAAACTCCTAAGCATCTATTTTGAAATCTCTGGAGTGATCAAGGCAAGCCTGCCATCCATGTCGAGCTCTGACGCTCATGGTGGGCGGAAAGTCTCAGCTCTCATCTGTCCTTTCCCAGCAGAGAAGAGGATGTGACTACAGGAGTGCTTTCCATCCTTTCTGCCCATGCAAGAGGATTTCTAATTGCCTCTTCTCTAATTCAGACCATTGCTGAAACAGAAAGGCCTTCCAGGCACAAAGCAGAGGAAAGGACTGAGTGTTGTCAGGCTCCTGTCCCAGCTGGGAACTAATTTTACAGCATCCAGGCTGACACCCAAGGCCTGTTGTGCAAAGGCCTCATTCCCATACTGCTCCTGAAGACAAACCAGCGACCTTGGTCATCAAGAACAAGAGCTAAACCCAAATGCTTAAATGAAGCCAGAAAACTACGCAGGTCTGAGCTGAAAAGTGACAGTTACTAATGGTTGCCACAACCCGGAGAACCTGCTGCCACCCGCCTCCCTGCTGACTTTGGATGCATTTCCACCTGGTAGGGCCACAGCCCACAGCTGAACCTTTGCTCAAAATCAGGATGTAAACAGAGCCACCTATTAGGATAACGAGACAAAATCAGTGCTCCAGTCCAGAGACAGTTTGGGAGTGAAGGGTTCCAACCCTATATAAGAAGTTCAGCCTGCACCTTGGTTAAGGAACAGTGCAATCACATCTTGCAATATTAAAGGTTATCTAGTACTGCTTCCTTTTCCTGCAGCAGACAAGATGACAGCAAATTGTAATTTTGCCTTTTAAGGTGCTAATGTTGAACATGAGCCTCCACAATTATGGATGTTTCTGAAATTTCATTATCTGATTACTGAAACATAGGTACTTACTTGCTTTTTTCTCCTTATGTTGTTTTTCTTTGGATTACTTAACAAAGGCCCTGTAAGGAACAGCTGAATTTTTACTTTGCTGTTATTTAATGACATTTCAAACATTTGGCTTTTAAATGCATTGAAGAGTCACTGTTATGAAGCCAACTGTATATTTTTCAACAATTTCAACCTTTTATTCCCTTTTATAATGAACAGCAGAGGACTGAAAATGCTGTTTTGTGTTTCACCTAGAGCATTCACAAAAGCTTTACAGAAGCCTGCACACAAGTGATTATTGAGTATTTCCAAATATATGATAATTCAGGGTCTACAGTCTCCCACAGAGCCTTGTCTCTGTCTTGCTCTTGCTTTCAACACAAAAAAAAATCCTGCTGCTTCTCAGCAAACAACCCAAATCCAATCATTTCTTATTATGATATACCTTTTGTGCTAAAAGTGATAAGCAAAGACTGAAAGTTTTACAGGCTTCCCACTCAGAGGCAAATGCAACAAGATGTTCAACATGATACAAGATCACACATTACCGTATGGATTACATTGCTTTAATATTCAGATGTCTTTGCAAATACCATTTACATAAGTAATTTTAATATCCTCTGCAAGGTTTTTAATAACGAACGCCTCATTCAAATCTCCTATATCGTTGTGGTGCTGAAATAAGTGACCTGATTTTTTGAAGTACCAAGGATGACGTCATTTATTTAAATGTTTGTAAGGACTTTTGGGCATACATTTAGGTCGATGTTTGTTTAAACCTTAGTGTCATAAATGATATTCAAATTATTTACGTAATCTGACATTCATAAATAACAAATTATTCCTCTGACTCAAATATCTATGTTTGACCAGTCACCAATGCCACATGCATATTTAAAATATCTTTTAAACTAATCTGCACTTCATGGAGACATTTTTCTAGCCTATTTCAGTCCCTAATCGTTTTGCCTTTTTACATCCAACATGCAGTTTGTGTACCTAACATTGCAAGAACTGACTCACTGAACAAGAAATATGTGTACCTCACTAGATAATACTGGGTTTTTTATAGTAGCAAGGTGATTTTTTCGAAAGAGAGGTTATTAACTAGTCCTCTTGAAGGGTGGGAGGAATTTGAATAAAGACATTTCCCATTTGACTAAACTGTTGAAAAGATTTAGCTCAACTGAAGGAGAAGTGGTTCTATCTTTTCATTCAAGCAAAGGTCATATCAAAGTCAAAAAGGGTTTATTTTTCTAATGCTTTCTTTGTGAATACAGAGGCATACCTCATATGCCTCACATTCTGGATGGTACACTTTCCTAAACCCTGTTTCCAAACTTGCATATGCTTTGAAACTCCCAACAGTTTATCCTGTGGCATTAATCTAGGTTATACTCTGCGGTACAGCTCTGCAGCTCCTGCTTGGTAAACAGGAAGGCCCTACATCTTATCAACAGGCTTACCCCGGAGACGAGGTCCTGGAGGTCATGCCCTCCATGATCTGAAGATCTATTTTACATTATGAAATTAAAAGCAGCAGGAAGGGATTTTCTCTTTTATGGGCCCTGGACACAGCTGATAAAATCCACTTAGCCTGGATGGGAAACAATCTCCCTGAATTAGAAACAATATGAGGCATAGGCTTTGCTTTGCAGAGAAGTGGTTTGCCCTGGTACAGTTATGCGGACAAAGCAAGATGGAGATTTGTCCCTTTGCATGCAGTTTGTGAAAGGAAAATCTGCATCTGTACAGCAGCCAGCACATGGGGTTCTGTACTCTAGGACTGAGGGCTTATATATATGATAAAATTACATATTATTATTATCAGCACTAATAATAATATCAGGCAGCCCACATAGGTCACATACCTTCTACTAAATTACAGACCATTCAATTATTCTGTGAGGGTCTTTCAGTTCCCTTGAGCATAGGATCAAAATACTACAAAAATGACCTCAAGACAAGTCTCCCTCACTGAACCTGTTCTGTGCTGTCTTATCTGGGTGCCCAAAGTGCAGCCATAATATTTAGTAAATGAGTGTGATCAGGCTAAATTTTCACATAAGCTTATTAAAACAGTTCTTTGCAGTTCTTTCGCTTTTTACTGATAGCATCTTAAGCCCAGAAAGGGCCACTGCAGTCATCTGGTTCAAAGATTAGCAAAACACAACCAATAAGTCTTCTTGGAATGAATTACTACTTCAAGTCAAATAACTAGGTTAAAAACACAGCAGAGCTTTTTGAAAAAGCTATTTCAAAAAATATCCAATTTAATATTCAAAATTTCAAGTGCTAGGGAGGCCATCATAACCTTTGAATAGCTGTTTCTATGGATAATTACCCTTGCAATTAAAAATGTGTTTACTGAATAGAGCCTGAATTTGCCTAGTTTCAGCTTCCAGTCAGAGTATCCTCATGTATCTTAGTCAATTAAAAGCAAGCCTCTTCAATCATCAAACTGCTGTTCCACGCATATGCTTGTAAAAGCCATGATTAAATCACCTTTTCCACTGTTTTTTTCTTAAAGAAATAGAATTAACTCCTTCAGGCTCTTCCTACAGGGTATATTTTAAATACTTCTAAATGTTATCATGACATTCCTCTGAGTCTTCATCACTGTTTTAATATCTTTCTTGGAGTGTTGATATGTGGACACCAGAAGCACATTTCCAATTCAAAATAGGCTGTGGCCAAATCTTGCTCAGACTGAACTAAATACAACCCAGATACACCCAGTTGAATCTGAGCAATTTTATCCTTTCATTTTATGATCAATTCATGTTTGTCAATACCCAATACTTTTTCATCCAGTGCAGCCTTTTCGAGTCAGGAATTGTAGAATCACAGAATCATTTAGGTTGGAAAAGACCTTTAAGATCATCAAGTCCAACCATTAATCTAACACTGCCATCCCACCACTAAACAATGTCCCCAAGCACCACACCTACACATCTTTTAAATACCTCCAGGGATGGGGACTCAACTACTTCCCTGGGAAGCCCATTCCAATGCTTGATAATCCTTCCAGTTAAAAAAGCTTTCCTAATGTCCAATCTAAACCTCTCCTGGTGCAACTTGAGGCCATTTCCTCTCATCCTATCACTTGTTACTTGGGAGAAGAGATCAACACCCACCTGGCTACAGCCTCCTCCAGGTAGTTGTAGAGGGCGATAAGGTCTCCCCTCATCCTCCTTTTCTATAGGCTAAAAAACCCCAGTTCCCTTAGCCATTCCTTATAAGACTTGTGATCTACATCCTTCACCAGCTTCGTTGTCTTTATTTGGACCCGCTCCAGCACCTCAATGCCTTTCTTGTAGTGAGGGGTCAAAATCTGAATACAGTATTCAAGGTGTGGCCTCACCAGTGCCAAGTACAGGGGGAAAAATCACTGGCTGCACTATTTCACATACAAGCCAGGATGCTGTTGGCCTTCTTGGCCACCTGGGCAGACTGCCAGCTCATATTCAGATGGCTGTCGATCAACACCCCCAGATCCTTTTCCGCCTGTAGTGTTGCATGGGGTTGTTATGACCCAAGTGCAGGACCCAGCACTTAGCCATAAAATACTTATTGCTACACTTTACGTATATTTTAAAAGAGTCCCTATGCTCCTTCTTTCTTTTTCCCTGTATTTTACAGATAACCATTGGAAAAGCCATGTTTTCAGTGCTGTACCTGTGGTGTCATGTTTCCTGTTGTACAAAGATCTGACTCTCTTCTTCCAAGGCCACTAGCCCTATTTTTACAGATAGCACAGTTCATAATTAATCAATAATAATTCAATGTTTTTAGCTTGGGCTGATGTAGGAGAAACAAAACAAAGAAGAACAAGCCAGAAAGGAAAAATCAGTAGAAACAAGCTTTATTCTAAGATCCTCCCTCTCTAACCATCAAGCTGCTGGTTCTCAAAACACCTCAGCCTAGTGCACATGCTACCGAAATGCTCTGAAAAAAAAAAAAAATTCTCTGAGACTGTTATATGTAAACATGCAAATGCTTTCAAAATAAGGAGAAAGAGAACTTCCCAAAACTATCAGGTCAGCTCACAAATCCTAGTGCAACAATGTAGATCAGAAGTCTAGGCATGTGCGGACTCTAGGTAGCCTGAAGTAAGATTTACATATTCTGGAAAAAAATTACCTCAGTCTCAAGCTAGTAATTTAGAGCAATTTCTGAGGTGTCTGCTTTCTATTAAACATTAAACCAAGATTTTGAAAAGTAATTGGGGGATCCATATGCCCAGACAATGAACATTTCAGAGTCCAAATCTTTACAAACTGCTGAGTAGTTTCAGAATTCAGGGAACCCCACTTCTGAGGTGTCTCAGACTGAACTGCCCAAATTTCTAGCTGTTTTTAAAACTCTTAGCCTTAATGGCATCTATATAATATGCAAAAGTGAATCTTAATTTAGTAACTGAAATGAAAGAGTAACAACTTGCATTAGAGAGATTCAGGCTTCTCTCAAAAAATAAAATAACTTCATTTTAGGAGAACATCAATCTACATAATTCAATCATCTTTTTTTCAATCACTTTATTGTAAGTATCATATTAGTCCCAATTCTAGAGCATATTAGTCTCAAAAAGAACCACTGTTTGTATTTAAAATAGGAAAGTTTTAGCCTTAGCAATCTTTTTTTCTTTTTCTTCTAAAAAACCTTAAGTTAAATAAATTTTATCTTTAATACCTACTAATGCTGCCATAAGAATGAGCATGACAGCACTCTCTGGGCAGTAATTATTTAACATGAATTCTGATAAGGATGTCATCTTGTACTGGTGTGCTATAAGCCATGAATCACTGGTTGTATAAAAAATACATATTCTTTCTGTATGTTTTCTGCTGAATAGTACCTAAACACTCCAAAACCAGTGTGTGAAAAAATTAACATAACTTATTCACTTTAAAAAGAGAAAAAGACATTTTTGCAAATTCAATATTCATGTTACACTTTTTTTGTGGAGCTCATGTCCCTGATTTAGAAAAGTATTTAAGTGACGTTCTTAGGTTTGAATTAGCACCTCACATTTAAAGCTGAGTATTTTTTTAGATCTTTTGTTGAGTCAGAACTAGTGTACAGTCACTGTATTGAGGTATGTTACAAAGAATAACAGAACAGCAAATACAAAAAACATGGAGTGCTCATTGGATAGGGCAACAAAAGATGCTTTTGAATTTCATATTCAGAGAAAAAGTTTATTAAGAGATTTTTCTGTTTCATTTAAGCTATCAGAAGGTCTCAGGCATCCACCTGAGATTCTTAACACTGTTTTGCACTCATTGTCATGCCTTTCTGTGTGTAATATATTGGTTCCTCCTATGAATCATAACATCATCAAGATCTCTTGTATACAAGTCCAATTTGCCAGGGGAAAAAAAAAAAAAAACCTTATAAAAAGAAATTTACATAGCCACTGCATACAAATAAGATTAGTGTACAGTTAACAAGAACTGCATTCAAGAGGAGTCAACAGCATTTGCAAGATGTTTCACAGCCAGCATATGAAGTAATTCTGAGATGCAGCTGCATCTGGGTCATTTTATAGCTTCTTTGTTCTTAACAGGATGCTCACTCATATTACTATTTTATGTGCAGTTAGTCAGCCATAGAGGTCTTGCAAGCTCATGGTAACAGCATTCCCATCTACGCGGTGGATCAAGATATGTATGGAAAATCTCATCTCTCTCTTTAAAAGATAAATAAATTGACATCTGTAATTGTCTCTGTGCAAGGATAGTGTGGAAAATGCCATAAAGCCAAACTCTAATTCGCTTTCAAATGTTGCCAGAATTATTCACAGGCAAGACATTTCTCTTGGAGGAGCGGCTCAGCGTCCCAGACAGCCATGGATTTATCACAATGGGAGCAGAGAAAGCTTAACCTTCCCATTAGTATGTGGAATAGGTATCTGCACACAATATCACTCCCACATCATCTCGGGTGCATGGCCCCCTCCCTGCGATTATCAACATCTCCACTCCCTGAAATAAAGACCTGGAAAACCTGGCAAACAGAGAATGCTAATTCTCATAGTGAGTTCACCTTGTCAGCTGAGTAATATGGGCTGCCTTTAGAAACCAGAAGGGCATAAACTTGGATACCTCCACCTACGGACGTTCCAGTTATTATTGAAAAATGCCAGTTCTGTGTTTTTTAAGGCTGAATTCTCATAACCTTACAATGGGCTGTGAGCAAAGTGCTGACAGCGTATTCTTTCCCTTTTGTAAGTTTGTCACTTGCTGGAACGCCCAAAGATTTCATACTGTTTGCACTGTGTTTGCGAGAAACCTGCAGCTGGAGAGACTGCGCTCCAGAGACCCTCAGAGCGGCTGGACGGGAGCAGTGTTTCGAATACATCCTTCCACGTGGGGTTCTTGTGTACTTTCCCACCCCGCTGTGAGTTTTCTCAGCCCCGTTGTCATCCAGCTTATTATGTATTGCTCCTCTGCTGGCAATTACAACACAGAGCCCAGCCGAAACTTGACACGATGATCATGATAACACACTTTCCCAAGAAAGGAGGGAGAGGTGCTGAAAACTGGCACATAACATTCCCCTTTTTTTCCCAGGATGCAAGCTTACTCATTACTGTTAGAAAAATGAAATTTAGTTTGTGCCTGAATGTGGAGGGTACTGTTCACTCTACATAGTGACAGAGGCATGCAAATATAAGCTAATCTGTGCCACTTCACCTTGAAGCCAGGGTTCCATCCCCTTTCCCTTTGTCTTACCCAGGTATCTGGGGCTGACTGGCTAAAAGCACCTGGGAAAA
>NW_009258961.1:1203485-1244757 GCF_000687185.1 Egretta garzetta | reverse complement strand
AACAATACTGGAACAAATCGGGGGAGGGGGGGGAAGGGGTGGTTCACTGGTCTGCTTAACAAGGCTAAGGCTGACTCAAATTTTTCATAATATAACTAAATGTGTGAGGCCAGTAATTTAAAACCAACCTTGACTTTCATATTTTCTAACAAATACTATGTCACAGGGAAAAGAGACTTTGTCAGCTGTCCAGGGATAAATGGTGGTAGTATTTAGAAAAGGTCAAATAAAATTGCCCTAAAACCTGTGTGATGAATCAAAATTAATTTCCAGTCTGAGAACACAGTATGCAAAAATGTCACCATGTTATTAACATTCTAGCCAGCTACAGGCTTCCAGTATCATATTTGTCTGGTAAGAAACATCAAAGACCAGTATTTTTCACTCTTCTTAGCATTATAAACTGCACAGAATTATGGGAGAGTAAATTCAATTTTGCTCTTACTTCTAGGTCTCCACAACTGTTCAATGCAGCATCCTCTCCTCAGTACAAATGTCCCATCCAGCTGGAGACAAAACAGAACTATGTAGGGCCCCTGGCTCAGTGAATCTTCATAAGAGCCAGAGTAAGCCACTTTAACATTCAGGTTTATTAATTCAAAGTTTCTTTTTTTTTTTTTTTTTTTTTTATACATTTTCAAATGATGGCAGTGGAAGGTTTTCCTGGAGAATGAAGTGCGGTTTGGTTTCCTTGTCAACGGAAGATGAAGTGAACAACTGAACATCTCCCCAGTGCAGGTACTTCATCTCCTTGTAGGCGTTTCCACGCTGTGTAAATTACATTTTTTTTTTTTTTTTTTTTTTTTTTTAAGAAATCTGTTAAAATGGACTAAATATGATAAATAAATCTGTAAAGAATAATTAATTCAAAATGGCTCCAGGCATATTTTTCTGATCAAAATCACATTTTTAAATGGTAGCTAAGTTTGCCTGACATATGCTTTTTATTGCATTATTTTATTGCATTATCTGATTTCCTGATTAGGAAGGTATGGTCTGCTCCTATGACTATGGGCAAGGCTTAGATCATTCATTTCTTTCCTATCTTTTGTTCTGAAAAGACAGTGGTATGAAACAGTCATTTATTAACCCCAATAACAGTCTAATTCACTACTGACCACAGACTGCTTCTCAGAAGCATGGGTAAAATAAGACATCAAAGCCAAACATGTTTAACATATTTTCTGATTTTTCAATTAAAAATATTCCTGAAAACTGCATATCTCCATTTATTCATGAAAGAGCACAGATATCTGTGCTGTAAATATTGTATGGAGAATTATTCTTCCATCTAGACTTATCTATGCGAAAGACAGCAGGCTGTGTGCAATAGAGACTTCTGCATTTAGCAATGAAGAGAATAAAGACTTTATGCTTCTAGCCACCCCCAATGACTTGGAATCATTCTTGAACATTAACAGCTGATATTCGTTTGTGATCATTTTGCTGCTGAGGTTCCCGATTGTCTATGGATGGCAATATGCCCCTTGCAAGGTAATATGCCAGTTTTCCAGGACACAGCTGCCAGTCAGCTGTGGGTTGAGGTGGGGAGAGTATATTGCACTGCCAAGGCCATCCCATCTGTATGAAGAGCATTGTTTTCTGAGAGAGTGGCATACTGGTGCCAAATGCCCAAGCCAAAATGAGATACACAAACAATAGAAGAGAGGATGGCATGGTGGTTTCAGGCACTTGACTCTGCCAGAGAAAGGTTGAACTGCTGTAGGTACCCTCGGCAGCCCATGAAGAGCACAGGTGTCCCCCATATGCAGCAAAGCATACAATCTTCTAGCACTCATGCAACATACATTTATGGGAGAAAATGGTCTCAAGCACTGCTAAGATAGACTAACAGAACCCAGGACTCACATGTCACATTTGCCTTGAGAAAACTGAGTTAGTCCAAGCACATGCTGTGACTGATTATGGGACACTAGGTATCAAAAAAGCAACTTCAATAGGTGCATTATTCACACCTTAGTCATGTTTCCAGTTCCTGTTGGTCATGACTTTTTCTGCCAACCAAAGTTACGTATCCTTTTATGTACTTACATAACTTTTTATATAACTGTTTAAAGTTGTGTTTTAAAAACCTTTCCAGCAGTATAAATTCTTAAGCTGTACAGACACGAACTGTATTCCCGGGGTATTTAACACTCATGCTAATGTTATGCTTTTAATGTAAGTGCTGCAGGGACCTCTGTGCTAATTGCAGAATGTTAACCACGAACACATCAAAAGTCAGAAGGAAAAAGATGAGTAAAATCTAAGCACTTTCAATGTGATCAACAAGCGGGGTACTGCAGTACTACTGTATAAACCCATGTCCTGAGCTTCATCCATTTCATGACTTTCCTGCAGCTGTTGATCCAACATTGGTACATACAATTTATATCTATACTGCTGGTTGGAAGTAACTGAGCTCTTAGTCAATAAGCCATCTAAATTTGGTTGAGTCAAGAAGTCCTTCCTTAAAAAAAAAGAAAAAAAAAAAGCATCTTAATTAATTATGTACTGTTTGAGTTACCTGGGATGGGGGGAAGCAACAAGGAGAATGTGAGATACAGAGCGTGATAAAAACAGAAAATACATTACTCAACAGGTTTCATGGTTTGAACCACATAGGTACTCTATGTCACAACCTTAATCAGTATATCTGATGAAATGTCATTGCAAGTTGTACAGGTTATGAGATTCAGGATGTTTTTCTAATGCTGATCAATTTCTGTTTCTGTTGATGTCTTCATTATTCAATAGCATTTGCACACCAGAATTTAAGAAATTATGTCTGCCATTGACTTATTTACAGACTGTGTATTTTAATTGGGTGACTGTATGCCTGACTAGTTAGCCATGCATTTAGATCATTTTTTGAAAACCAAAATTCTTCAGCTGCTCAACAACTAACAGCAGGTTCCTCACATAGACACTGAGATTAATTCATTTACAATTTACAAAACTGAGGATTTCAAAACATTTTCAGAAATACTCCTTCCAATAAAGTAAAACTGGTCTACTCTTACTCAAACATATTCAACGATCTATTTTTTATAATTCAGTCAACTCCGCTAATACATCAGAATACTGAACTGCATTAAAATTGTATATTTGTTGCTTTTAAACCAGCTGATTTCTGCAGAAAATAATTATCTTAGTCTGTTCCTCTTTTGGAAATAATTTCCATAATGACTAACTAATAAATACTGAATAAAATGTCATTAACAATTGTATTTAAGTTATTTAATTAAGAGGGAGTAGTGAAATGTAAGAATCCATGATAAAATCCTAAGAATCTCTAACTTAATAGTTACAAAATGCTGTATTGCATATTAATACTGACAGGCTGGATTTTTCCCCACCTAATGTTATACACGTAACCAAATAATCCAAAGGAAGAAAATATTACTTCTAAGAGTTATTTTCTCCTCTACAGTTGGTAAAGAAAGACAGCAACATCTTGAGGTCTATTTGTGTGATTAGTGATAGGAACTGCTTTCTGGAGATGCTTGCCTCTTTTCATTGTTTATTGAAGAAGCCTATGGCAAATACACTCCAAACCTACATACCTTGGTTAACTTAAAGTTAGGATCTTCTGAAATCCTGTTGAAGAAAGTAACACACTTTTGCTTAATGAACCAGACTAGCTGAGCTAACCCAAGGGGCCTCCATGTTCGGAGAAATGTGATTCTGAATAAATCTCTATAAAAATAAATAAGTCAGTTAAAGGTCAGCTTTCATCTACAATTCTTAACTTCTTAGTTTAGTAAGGCTTCTGAGATATTTTTTCCTCTGATGGGAAATATACTCTAAAACTTCTGTAAAGAGTATAAAACTTGTATAAGAGAAACAAGAATGCATTTTTTTTCCTATTATGAAAACAAAGAGGCAAGAAGTCTTTCAATTTGTGTAATTAATGTCTAGCTCAGAAAATAAGTTTTGACACAATGTAAAGTTTTAGTCTCTTGAGTACATGGTTGAAACTCTATTAATGGACATATGTAATATCAGATTGATACATTATTTTTTTTTAAGTACTCTTTAAGTCCACCATATCATGAAGGAGGGTGACTGATAAGAGTGCAGAGAAGAGACTACATGATCAAACAGCTCTTTCCCCCTTGTAGTATGGCCAGGCTAGTGTGTAGGCTGTTACTTCCAACTACAGTTCCCCTTTGAACACCGTGAAAAGGGGGCTGAAACTACACAGCCGACCATCTCCACAGCTTCCTGAGGCAAAGGAGATTTCTCTCACAGTAAATCAGTTTATACCTTTCTGACTACACCATAATATAATTTATGGAACAATCTGAAGTCAATTCTCTCATTAGCTAAACCACATGCTTTGCAATGAGACCCATTAAAATGCTCAGGCACATCCCGAAAATGGCTGCTTGTATTTACTGAGGCAGTAACTCCTTTGCCAGGTTCATTTCATGCTCTGTAACAAAAAGGAAAACCCAGCAATCTATCAACTCTTAAAAAATGCCCAAACAAACAAAACAAAAAACCAAAAACAAACCCCAAAACCTTTAATGAAAATTATGGTCCCAGGGTAAAAAGCAACAACTCCCCTTCTCCAAATTAGTAATAATCAAAGGCAAATCTACCTAGCTAAATGGAACATAACTATTTGGGAACTACAAAATACCAAGGCAGAACTGTACTGATATTTAAGTAACACATTTTTTTTGTACATTGTTTTTAGTGGTGCTATTTGCTTTAAATAATCTGATACTCAGAAAAAAACCCTCTTTTACAAATAGCTCAGCTTTATTCTCCTGAAATCACATCTGTTTTTAGATCCTACCAGCAGCAGACCCTACCATTTGAATAGTGACAGGAGCAGTTCTTGGACGCTTATGCTTGGTACCTGCCAATGTCTATTTCTGACCCACTTCACTCACTGTAAAGGGACAGGGAAGTGAGATTTTCACTTTTACCCCCTTATTTCTCTCTGACCACCATTTCATGTGAGGCAACTGCTCAAAACCCCTCACCTTTACCTTGTGCAAAAAAATCAGGAAACACCTTTGACAGCAATCAGAACAAAATTCAATAATATTAATAATTCTGACAAAAATTTAAACAGGCAGACTGAAATTTTTATAATCAGGCATTTCTTGTCTCAGAACGTACTATCCAACAGCTGTACTATGTACCTATTACATTTTTAGTTATGTAATGTCACTCACTTAAAGGTTCTTTTCCCTTGTGATTGCTAAGAAAATCAAATTGTAATTCTGTTATAAGTATGCATAGTAGCTGAACTCTATAAATCATAGACTTCATCTCCTCTTTTGTCGTGTCAACTGTTCTTTAATTTACAAGGTCTCCCTATTCTAATAATGAATAATCTACATACACCTGGAACAACAGACTGAAGAGGACATTTTCCATTTCAGTTCAACAGCAGTCCCACCTTTTATAGGCTGATTTCAGGAGAATGAATTATGAAGCACCACATTTTACATATAAAGGAAATTAAGGCTGATTCTGTCTTATTTTAATCTTTATCCATCATCTTCAAAATTAGCTTCTGACCACTGACATATTGTATACTTGGATGAATACAGATTATGCAAGAAGAAACTATAATTGTGAGTTTAATTGGATTTTTTTTTGTAAGAAGTAACTATTATAGATCTATGTTGGAGGCAAAAAGTAACTTTCTGGGATCTTAAGGAGTGCATCATCACTATTTTTGACTTCTCTAATGAAATCCTAACAATGATAAATAAATATCAATTTAAAGAGTCATTTAAAAATGTGAACTAGAAGTTCATTTAAAAAAAATAAATATTACAAGGAAAATCCATGTGTGTGTTTTCTGCATTTGAGTGAAAAGGAAAGAAAAGAATGTAAGGAAGTAATTTATTACAAATGTTGACAAGAACACATTAGGTCGTTCTCATCTTTGGGTGCAGAGGAAGTTTCATTAAGTTCATGGGATGTCCACATTGTCAGGCAGTTCTACCTTGGAGTGGTTATAGGCTGGTCCATGCATTGAACAGCTACCAGTGGTGCTCTCTGTTCCCTCTCCTTCACTGGAGAGAGACTGTCAGCTCTAGAACATGATAGATAAGTGTCTATCATAGGCAATAAAAATTTCCTGTTACTAAATATCACTCTTGATCTTAGCTTCCAAGAACACCTTTCCTCTACTTTTTCCATATCAAGCATTCTGCTTCTTAGCAACTTCTCAACTCATTTAATATTCTCTGCACTATAAGCCTTAACTTTTCTTGCTAATAAACACATTTCTAAGCATTATCTGCCGGAACTTCCACTCTTCTCCTCACACCTGTCCATTTGCCACTTTCACGTTAAACATAGCATTATATTTGAGCATCTTAGAGCATTTAGGAAACATTTTACTTCTGAAGCTTTTTGCATCATGCTGCAAATGTAAAAGGTAAAAGCATAATAGTAAAAAATGGCTCCATTAGAATGCATTTGTTTATTCTGTTTTTAAAGGATGTCAACTTGACAGCATAACAGACTCGAGTTCTTACTCACTGATAAAAAATGAGCAAGAAAATGTGACTCTCATCATTGCTTCAGCTTTGACCCACAAAGACAAAACTAAAGCTACCAAAGTTAAATCTGCATGATACAGAAAACCTAAAGCAATTTTCTGTACTTGTTGACTGAATGTTTTCCTCTGTATTAAGATTACCTTCAAAGATACCGGACCAAAGAGTGCTTTCTGTGATCTATGTACATACATGTCAACATTTCATGTAGGCAATAAATATCTGTCGGATGGTAATAACATGTAGTCATTACAAGCTCAAATAGCAATATTTGTATGCTATTACCTGCAGTTAGATTGTGTGCCCATATGCATATACATGCTCTAGTCCTCTCTTTCTAGTTGTATGCTGAAATATATTTGAGCATAAGCACAGGTGAGTGGATCTCAACAGCTATTCATTTGTGCAAAGGAAGATAGTCCAATTCACCTCTCGTCTAACATGACGAGTTCTCCCACTACTTTAGTTGCCAATATGGCACTACGTGAACCTCTGTGTGTCTGTGCGTGCTCAGGTGCATGCATCAGTGTGAAGACAGGACAAGAGAAAAAAGTGTTGAAATGGATCATCACGTGGTTAAGCAGTAAGCTCATTCACTTTATGGAGTTCTAATATTTCGTTGATAGGTACTTACTCCTCCTACTAAGGAGCGATACATGGCCACCAGGAAAAGGATTTTGATAACCAAAAAAGAAAATAATTCAGTACATTTAGTTAACATATTTCTTTCTTTCACCAAGTGACAGTCTGTTCTGTGTCATATCTTAGCCAGCAGTAAGAATACCTTCGTGCTTTACACACCCCACTGCGTAGGTCCTACCTCACAACATCAGCACTATTAATGCAATATATCTGTCAAGGCTTATTAAAATTCTTTTTGATGTGTATCTTGGCTCATAAACCTCCACACTGTATTGATATTGCCTAAGGGAATGTCCTTGTAGCACTGAATCTCTGCAGATGGGATGATAAAAGAGAAATGTTCAAAACTTTAAAAAGTTCAGTCTCTAGCAGAGCTTTCTCTTCCAGCACCTCTTTTGAATAGTGTTTTTTGTTGTCACTCTATAGCTATTGTTCAAAAAATGGCTTACAGCACATTTTAGCTCATAGAGAAAAAACTTTCTTACAAATAAATAATTGATGGATAAAAAGCAGATGATGGATCTCAATCCATTTTTGTAGATATATCCTTTTCAGTGCTTTGTATTCAAGTTGTGCCTGTACCAGTCCTTAGGCAGCAATCAAACCCTGGCAGCCAGTTCACTCACTGGAGTCAGCAAGAATTTACCAAATCAGTTGGAGAAGTGCATTTTGTTCATGTTCTTCTTCATGTGTGTAGTCTCTTTTGCTTTTCTATTTGTACTTAATTGCCACATGGCACAGGAATTGCCCTTAGGGACTGTGAACACTGTGCTTCCCAGTTGGGAACACGTCTCCGGTGGAAGGTGAGGCTATATGCTTCAGAAATGTATTAAACTTTTACAGCTTGTTTAAACTAATTCACGTAGGTGAAAGTTCACTGATGGTGGTCTTATGTGAATTTAACTACATTTACTGATAGTCTATAAATATTTCACCTATGTTAACTCGTAGTGCTGTTCTTATGCCTTCAAATGGTCATTTCTTGACTGAAAACCTGTTATTCCATCCAAATTTCCTCAGCAATAAGTTTCCATCAGCAAGTTCTTCAGACTCCCTGTAAAGGTTTCACCTTAAAAAACTTTTTTTCTACCTGATTTTACACAGATCTGAACAATCAGACGCTAATCGAGTTCAGATTGAAGTCAATGGCTAAGGCACTTCTTTACTGATTCTAGAGGGAAAGTGAGAGGAGGGAGAGGGAGGCACAGACTGAATTTTTAATAGAGTATTGACCTTTACATATGAAAATATTCACTGTACTGATATATGTACATTCACAGTGCTTCAGTACTAGGCTAAGTCTGGAAGACATTTCTCTCAGAAGCAGTTCTGGGTTTAACATTTACCTCTTCTGCTCCCCCTCCCCCACTTTTTATTTTTAATAAACTATTGTATAAATTATTTTTTCACATTTTTGACCTTTTTTTCTTTATATTACTGTAACTATATATATATGAGTGTAAAATAAAATGGAAGAAAAAGTAACTGTATAGTAGTAGAGATCGGCAGCCAGCCTCCTCTGTTAGCTTTGGAGACTCTAGAGCATAAACTAATCTGCAGATATTCTTCACCCAAAATTTTAACCCTGATTTAAGTGAAAACCTGAACTGCATTCATTTCCAGTTGGTACATTCTGTGTTACTTTTAAATGCTGAACACTACATACAATGAATTGCGTAACAATAAAAAAGTTGTATCAAATAATTAAAAGACTCCTTTAACCTTATACTTATGGCCAGGAAACATGCTGATGGCTCCCAAAACCATTTCAGTTTTGAGGATCAGTGTGGAAGTTTATGACAGCAGTTTGTCCTGTGTTCTGGTTTCTGTATGTTTTTCTTGAAAAACAGATACATACTGTTCTTTACAAACAGATGTGTGATGATGAAACATACGCAGGTGCTTATCTTTCCTACAAAACTACATCTTACACATGATGGACAGGTTGCCAGGAGCTGTCTGAACATCTTTCGGTTCTGTCTTCCTATACTCTATGTGGTAGCAGGTTACTCCCTTGAAGTTTACCTTAAGATCTCCAGGACTAAAGGCCACAGTGTGCCTTGAGCTGTCTCTGTGCTGGATTTCAAATGAATTGTTAAAATAACCACCATTTATCCAAAGAAAATGTCAGTGTAAATTCAAAACTAACACTCAGATTGGAAGAAAATTGTTTGGGTTTTTTTTTTTTTTTTGGTTCAAGATATCCTTAGCACAGTAGCACACAAAATTATATTGTTGTTTCAGATAAACAGTGAATTGACTGGCACTCTAATATTAACACAATCAGGTAAAGCCAACAACAACAAAAGGATAGATTTATCCCGAATAAATTAAACACATAAATGCCTCTAACAGTTCCCTCTTCCACTGGGAAACTGGCAAGTATAAAAGGTGTTGTGGCCAGATCTGAAAAGAACATAGCAATCTGATAGAGAAAATTGCAAACATGACAAGAGACTACTAGTTTTGGGTATGGAATTCTAAAGGAGGAGTTTGTAATCTAATATATGTTTGATTTCCAGCATAGTGAAAGAGAAGAGTTAGGCACTGATGGCCACATCTGTACGGGTTAGAATTAGGTCAGACTTGTTCCAACCTAATTCGTGTTCCATCAACACTGAAGACCATAGAGCTAAAAGAAGATGGTGCTTGAGCTGAGATTTTCCTTATATGTTTCCATGGCTCCTAGGCCTAAGCTGGTTTGACTTCATACAGTTTAGATCCCATAGACCAAAGCTGGTCGGTTATTGCATTCCACAGACAGAGAAGACCAAGTGCTTAGATCCATATACATTCACTTGCTTTGGGTCATGTCTGAAAAACAGGGTTCATAACAGCTGCCACAGTGCACCATAACATCACAGTGAATGGCGGCACTGTTGAGCCAGCAAATTACTGAAGAGAAGAATGCAGTATGTAATTTCTCTCTTTCTTGAACTTAAATACTAAAGGCTACTTTTGTGAAATCCAAAGGGGCGGCTCAGGCTTCCCCCTACCAACTGGATGCATAAAACCCCCATCTGAAATAGCAGAAATAGAACAGTGTCTTCTGTTCTGGAAAGAATCGCTGATGCTTTGGCATAAGAACGCAGCACGCAGAGCACTTACTCAGGAAATGAGAATTAAGTGTCAGCTTGCCAGATATCGCCTTATACACAATTGCTTTTGCATCCATGGATAATGCCAACATATGGACGTGAATGAAAGAATCATGGGATGAAAAGTACAAAAGGTAAGTGTTAGATGCAGTTCTGTTGCTTGGCAATACTAAAAATCACATAAGTGGGGGTGAAGCGGGGAGTCTGTACATGCTTCCTCAATAAATCCCGTAATTTTTCCAGAGGTTCATTCATGCAAAATTGATAAACCCTCTGAAACCAAAGACCAGAAGTCAAACTTGCACAGTACCAGGACAGACTTGAACATCAAAACATCTCTGGCAGTTTTAAAAGCAAAACCGTTTTCAAGACTGGGGAAATTGTTCACAGACTAAAACTGTGCTGCAGGTTGGGGAAAAGCAAAGCCTTGTACGCCAACTGCCAAAGGACAGCAAACTGTTATGAAGGACAAGCAGGCATTTCTTGCATTAAAATCCTCTCTATAAACACTTAGTTTCTGCTCTTGGCCATGTAATGGTGACAGATGTGTATAGCTGAGGTCAACTAAATCCTCCTAACCTTATTCAAAGCTCTACTTTTCCACTGTTCTGTCTGGTACATTTAGTTTTTACTCGAGAAACGAATTCTTCCTAGGGGCTTTAAAAAAGAAAAAAAGGAGAAGGAGGAAAGGAGAAGAAGAAAAAAGATCAATGATAGCCTTAGACATGTGGGTTGAACAAAAGTGACATTTTCTCTTCAGAAAAGATTATGGAAAAAACTTGGCAAGTTTTGGCATGAAAAACTCCCATAAGAAGCAGACACCAGAGGATGGGGGTAAGTTTAAAATTTTACAGATGACCAGAACTGTTATTTTCCTGACAACAAAATGCTTCATTTGGTATTCCTATATTCGTACCATCTTCCTTTTGTTTGAGAGATCTTTTGAGATGCAAGATTAAAGCAGACAATGAATCCAACTGTCACTGACCTCTGAAAAACTAAGAACTGAACTTAGATCCACATAGTTGATTTCAGACTTCATTATTTTAAAGTCTCAAAGAAATTTGACATTTTCAATATGTTTCTGATGACTTTGTTGACTATAACACTTAAGATATGAATTTAAATTCCAGTTAGTATTCCTGATGAGTTTTAGGTAAATCAGATATTTCCTTGACTAATGTTTTCTGTAGAAACCTGAAGGCAGAAGAACCTATTAGTTTTTGTGCTTCTGGCTCACAAGAGAAATAAAATGAATTGCTTTTATCAAATCCTAATTGGAAAACAGTGCTTCCATAGGCTGCCTTCGAAACAGGATGAAGACAATTTGTAAAGAGTCATTCTAAAAAGGCAGCATGATGCAAGATGATATAGATCTCCTTGCATTACTTAACCTTCAGACTTTTTAATCTCCTTCTTATTTCCATTTGATTCTTCTGAATTTTCTTTTACTCTCCTGTGCTAAAACAGCAAAAATGTAAAACCTGCTGTAAGATTAATTACAGAGGTCTAAATCTAGCAGGGTCAGCAAGCTTCTAGGTGACCTTTCCTTCTTTACCATTATTATTATCATGACTTGGCTCTGTATCATGACATGCATTAGGATACATCCTTTGTTCTAGGAATTCCTCTGAACAAGTTCTACCTGTTCTCTTTACATAGCTTCTGCAAGTGCCCTATCAACATCTTTTATAGGTGGGAAATACAACTGGTATGAAAACCTTGAAAGATTGTGTGTAAAATGTGGGTTTTGGCAATCCTAAAGAAAACGTTCATTCAAGTAATAATTTTTCTAATTTGTCATGGCAGTGTTTAATGACATAGTTAAACTAAAATACTCATTTTGGTTCTTAATATATAGGTAGAAAATGAATGTAAAGCTGAACTAAAGGGTATTTTTTGTGCCACAGGCATTTAAAAAAAAAAAGCACAAACTGAGCAAAAGCACTGTAATCTGAAGATCTTTGCTCATGAATGATACAAAGAATCTAGGAAGACAGGACTAGTGCAAATTTTGAGATGCGAAGTAGTACATAATAGGAATAAACCAGGTTGGTAGAACCACTTAAGGGTTACTGAGCAAGACTGAATGTCTTACTAAGCAGTATGACTCAGTTAAACTCAGGTTAGTAAGGTCAATAAAAAGCTAGCTGAATGAACTCTAAGGACCTAAGAAATGGAGAGGCCAGGCTGAATTACATCTGACAATTCTAATAGGTAGGACATGGAACACAGCTTCTGCAGACCTCCTACCTCCATTTCTGTTTTGTTGGAGTTGCTGTCTCATCTTAGGTCTTTTCTCCTGAGCTGCTCTTCTGGGATATCTGATGTTCCAGTGCACACAAAGTGGAAAATAGATCCGTCCACCTGCAGTAAATCTGGGACATCTGGAAGGCATCTGGTTTATTTTCCCATGAAATGTCTGCAAATTAACTAGATTGGTTTATGTCCCTTTTCTTTCCAAGAAAGAAGGAAAGATTTCCCGCATAGCTGGAGAACCTCAATTCAAAGGATACTTCCCACAAAGTGCCATTCGCTCTTCCTCCTATGCCACAGACATCTCTGAGTCCTGAACCCCGCCACCCTGCCCCGGCTAGATAATCCCTAGACTCCCTGCTTGAGGAACACCAAGGGACAGGAAGAGGAAAAAAGAATGTGGCCCATTCATGGCATAGTATGATCCAGTTCTTGGAAAGATGTATTAACTCGATTAAAACTTAAAGAATGAATTACTGAAAAAGCCTGAAAACAATAGACAGAGAAGCAATTATGAAAGCTATGTTTGCTCAGCTGGGCTGTTCCTAAACTAACAGTTTGAACTAAGGATTAGAGTTTAGTGAAAACCATAGTCCTGTTAAGATCTCCTTCCCCTTTGTGACTTTAACAAACCAAATCTCTTCAGCCAATGAAGTTTAAATATACAGGACACGTAGCTCTTTATCTGTCACACCCCGCAAATCACATTTTCCAGCATTAAAGTACTATTTGTTTTGGCTTTTAATTACCTGTCTTATCAGCACATCATATTCCCTGCCCCCCCCAATAATTGCATTCTGAATCAGCGTGACATTCAATATTGACCTTTATTTATAGCTCTCTCAAGCTGTCGAATGTTTATTTATAAACCATGAAAAGCAGAGTTTGTAAGAATATTGATTCAGCGTATTAGAAAAGCAGTGGCCTGGCATTCTGTGAGTAGAAGTAATCATGGTCAATTACTAGAGACCGCTTTTCACTACTAATCTTGGGTTTAACCTTATAATTGTATTACTGAATTTGATTCACTTTACCCATATATCACCAGGTTCCTAATAAGAAGTCTGATAGGTACATAATTTAATAATATTCAGGGGAAGAATGGTTTTAATTGGTTTTAAAAAGGGAGACATATAGCCTATGCCACACAGTGAGAAAAGTATTGTAACAGCTTTTTTTATTTTGCAATAAATGATAATTAATATTTAAATGCATTAATGAAATAAGTTCTTAGTGGCTGGGTCACAAATCTTTGATGTTTATGCCACTAACAAAATCACTAATTGCTCCTAATGATGCCCCTGAGCTAAGCTTCACTTTACTCCTGGTATAAAAACTACTCTGGTTGCCAGTAGCATGAATTGGCAAGTGTGAAAGGGAAAGTCAAATTAAGCACAATTCTTCTTGTCCTTAACCCAGTATATAATGGGAAGAAAGCGGTCAAATTGAGAAAAAAACCCCAAACTACAAACCAGCCAAACTTAGAGAAAAGCAAACCTAGCAAACAATAACTGAACCCCCAGATCTGTGCAAATAGGGATACTCTGCCCTCACTTGCTGTTCCTAGTGAGCCAGATTCAGTGCAAGAGCCAATGAAGAGGTAACTCTCTGCCTGGGATTAAATTAGAGCTCTGAGCAGCAGTGGGGTAATGACAGCTGGCTAATGACTCTGCTTTTGGATAGGACTGACCAGTCATACTTCATTATTTGTTTTTCTTTCTACTAAACTCATATGTTCTCAATGTGAATTTACCCAGGCTAAGGCATGACATTGGCACAAGTCAGGCTTGAGAAGTCATGCTCATGAAACATAAATACTGTGCACTTCTTTTCTCCTGATTTCTACAGCTTTTAATGAAAAATATATCAAAAGAAAATGCTTCCAGGAAAAATTTTCTTTGGGTGGAATGCTATCCTCATGGGATAACACCCTGTTAGGGAGACAGTAGTGCCTGTAAAACTAGGAAATTTTATTTTTTTTTTTGCAAACTTGCGTCCAGTTAGGGTTTTACACTATCTTTTGAAATACCCTTAGTTTCACTCTTAATCTTTTCTTGGGAACAAGTTCTATTTCTACATGCTGTTTCTGGTCCAGAACTTTTCCTTATTTAATGAAAAATAGTTTCCAGTGCAACAAGCTTTATAATTGTTGTAATTCAGTTATGAATACATTTGGGAAAAGTATTTCAGCTATCATGAGCTCCTGGAAAGTCATAAGGACCCTCCCTTTTTAAAATTTTAATTGCTCTATCCTCCCCATTTTTTTTTTTCTGCTTACATTTTCCACCACTCAGTGACAGTTCAAAGAGAGCATTTTGATCACTGGGAATGTTTTGTTTAGAGTCAGAGAGAATAACTTAGCATTATTTACTTGTAAAGTATCCAGAGCTCAGACATAGTAAAAGATGAACATGAAAAATATGCATACATCTTATCTATCACACTATTGGAAATCACAGCTGGCAGCAACTTCAGAAATATTTTCAGTAGTTTCTTCAGTTTAACATTAAATACTAAATCACAGCTAGTCAGAAAGGATTGGGGTTTTTGTGATTTTTTTCTCCAGGAAAAAGTTGAGAAAAACAGAATACATTTTAAAATGTTGACATTTGAATATGATATGTTTTTGTGGGGGAAAAGAAAAGAATAGAACATTTTTTTTTTCCCACCAAATGGTAACAAAACAGAAAACCCTATTCTACGGGTTTTTAGGATCTGAAAAATTAGTAGAAAAATGGGTGGAAGAAAATTTTGCCAATTATTTCTGAGCCTGTAGCTCAGAAAGTTCATAAACATCTACTAGCTATAGATCAAGAAAGTATACTAGGCGAGAAGATCTGCTCTTGTACTGACCTTTAAACTACTGGGCATTGAGATAAAAACCAACTAAACAGACCTTTGGTGTGTCCAAAATGGCAGTTCTTATGCTATATATTGTATATTATAGATTGAAGCTGCGTCAGGGGAAGTTCAGATTGGACACTGGGAAAAGGTTCTTCACTGAGAGGGTGGTCAGTCACTGGAACAGGCTCCCCGGGGAAGTGGTCACGGCAGCGAGCCTGTCAGAGTTCAATGAGCATCTGGACAACCCTCTTAGTCGTATGGTTTAATTTAGGTAGTCCTTTGAGGAGAGCAGGGAGTTGGACTTGATGATCCTTATGGGTGCCTTCCAACTTGAGATAGTCCAGGATTCTATGATTCTTTTATATTAATGAATAAATAGTTTTCATTTTTCTCACCTAAAGAAATACTGTAATTACCTTTTGTTCATATGCACATGGAGCTTTACAAAGCATACATAGAATTTAGTGACCTGAAGTCTACTTAAGCCAGTGGAAATACACTTCATTGAGTGAAGATTTAGGAACCCCTTAACAAACATAAACTGACAACATTTTAATGCTTTAGCATAAGAAATAGAAAGGTTTTAAAATCTCTCAAAATTAAAAAGTGCAATTGGACTTTGAGATTATGAAAATACTGTTCAACTAAAACTGCATAACTTTGGATGGATGTAACCAACTATGTCTGCTTACAATTGAAATATAATATTAGAAAAAATTACCAGAAAAATACATGTCCTAACTGCCCTCCCTCCCCATTTATCTAATTGGGACTTCTCTACCTATAATCTCACTCACATAAGCAAATAGTGAAATATTATTGTAAGAGGAAAATTTTTGCCTATTTTGGGTATGCTTGACTGTGTACTTCACTGGAAAAAGAGGGGAGTATAGCTCTTTTGCAAGTAATATGCTGGCTACATTGTTTTCCGTCAATACCAACATTAAACCCTCTCTGAAGAGAAATCTTCAGAAATGATGGATCCCTTACATTAGATAGGGAACAAATCCTTCTGAGTACGTGACACACCATCTCCTTTACAGAAATGGGCCAGATGAGGCTGAGAAAGTAAATTAGGGGCCCAAAGGAGACGTTGTTACCAACTTTCTCATTAATAAATCTATTTCTCATGGTGTTTAAGGTGTAGGCTTAACTTTTTTCTATGCGAGTGGACTTCAGCAGTGGCAGTTCAGTGAGATAATGGGTCCGCGAATAGAAAGCAAAAGATCTTTTTAGCTTGTGATGTTGCAGCTAGAAGATCTGTGCCCTGTTCCCAGCCAGTGCAGACAATAAACAAAGATTTCTATAAAAGAACTGCAACAGGTCTTCTTTTCCTTTTCTCTTTTTTTTTTTTCATTTCTCTTGACTTACCCAGATGTGACATTCTTATCACAGAATCTCTCAGTATTAGAGTACAATGAAAATTAAATCCATGTTCAATCTGGATGGCTTCCAAAACAGCAACAAAAATATTTACCTGCCTTTCTTGGTTGCAAAGCTATATGCTACCTCTAAGGAATGGCTGCAGTCTTTTAAAATGATGATTAAAGAAAAGGATTTGTCATTTCCTACACTAGATGATAGACCAGCATAAAAATCCACAGTTATGATATGATCACAAAAGCTTGCATCTCAGAGTAATCACAGCCCTTCCATGGGGTATTTATTAATCTTGAACACTGGTGTCGCTTGGAGTTCTTTGCATCTGCCTCACCAGGCTGCATATGACACAAAGTCCCTAAACCCAGCAATCATTTACCATTAGCTGTGGGTATGAGTATAGCCACTGAGATTTTAATACCAATGTCAGTCTTGCAATCAAAGCATATCCTACATTTAAGTAAAAATGCTCATTAATCTTTTAATAGGATCAAGATAATTTGAGTTGGAAGGGTGCTCAGGAGCAGGTCCAACCTGATTCTCAAAGCAGAGTCAGCTCTGAACTCAGACTAGCATGACCTGGTCATCTCAAAGGGCTTTGTACAATCAGGACCTTCATGGATAGAGCCTGTGCAGGGTATTTGGGAAACTGATCCACTGCTTGAGCATCCTCACGGTGAAGTTTCTTCTTATATCCAGTCTGAACTGGCCCTTATTTCAACTCATGCCTGTCATATCCCACCATGACCCACTGTGAAGAGCTTTGCTGCACCTCCTTGATGACCTCCCACCAGGCACCAGGAGCTGCTGCTAGGTGCCCCTGAAGTCGCCTCTTCTCCAGGCTGAACAAGCCCCAGTCCCACAGCCTTTCCTCACAGGGCAAGTACTCCAGTCCTGACCATGCTGGTGGCCTCCACTGAACTTGCCTCAGTTTGTCAATATCTGTCTTCTATGGGCAGGGCCCAGAAACTGAACATGGTATTCTAGATGTAGTCTAATAGAGTACCACTATGTATAAAGTGAAGAATCTGTACTATATCTTGCACCAACTACCAAGCACTTGTAAAGATTTTAAAGTGTTGCTTTCATGTTAAGAGAAAAAAAAAAAAAAAAAACCAGAAGCATCATTGAGCTCTTGTTATCATCTTCAAGTGACCCTAGAAAAAGGCTCACTTCATGATTTCAGCTCTCATTATAGGATTGTAGGATCGTTTAATGATCTTGTGAGAAGCCCTATTCTTGAAAGGGCTTATGCGCCCAAAACCCAACAGACGAGGTGAAAACATTTCCTGGATATGAGAGGGGAGACACCTGCACATTCTGTACAGTCATGTACATACAAAGGGAAAGCGACTTCTCACCAGACAATTCATACCTTAATCTGTTCAGGATTCACAAATTACACATATATTACATGAATTACATGGTTTACTCCCTACAGTCTGATCCAGTCAATGCAGCAAGACCTAATGGCTACTGACAAGAGTGACATCAGAGCTCAGCGCTTTCACTTAAAACCTGACCCATGGGGACATCACCACTCTTCAAAGGAAATATGGGGCTGCAGATATATGCATTCTGCACACTTTGAGGCTAACCAGCCATAGCTGTCCTCAGCTAGACTAGATGGGCTGGGATTTCATGCCAGTGCCCTGCCACTGTTCAGAAAGGAATGCAAGAATTGACAGTGCCAGAAAAAAAGGGAAGGCAACCCTGTAGCCCAGGAAGGCACCTTGGAGGAAGAGACCTTGGTTCTAGCTGGGCAACCAGGATCATGTATTTCATTCACCAACTTATAAGTGCAAAATGACCCTTTCCTCCCACGCAGTCTCCTAGGCATAAAATCAGGCTCTCACTTGTTGACTACCTGTCCAGCTTCATGGCTTCTGATTTTGTAACTGCAAAATACCACATCATACAGGATAAGAAAAGTTTCTCTTGAATTGCAGTCAACTCTACAATATATCAGCTCTACCTCACCTTCTGGCTGTGATCTCAATGAAGCAAGAGAGCCAGTCCTCTTGATAAAGAGGAACGGCTTAGGCTTGTAAATGCAGGAAAGTATTGCAAGGGGCAAGCATCAAAATCACGCATGTACTTATTGACCAGAATTGAGTATCTGGGCATTTCACAGTGGATCTCATTAGAGCACTTCAGAATTCAAAATATAGTTAAGGTCCAAATGCAGTACAGACTAGGACTGTGAAACAGCTAGATCACAGAACAAGTACCTAGCTGGAACAGCAATTCAGAAAAATACACCTGAGTTTGAAACACTTTGTAGGAGAAAGTCATTCAGGCACATTTCTGGTACCCAGATATGTTATTTTTGTGTGCTTTTTTCTTACATAGCTTTAATTATGTGAAGCCCTCAAGGATTATAATTGTCCTAAATATTTGCATAGATAAATAATTAAAACTAAAATAAATGTGAGTCAACCCATCCTTTGGGAAAGCTCAAGCTCCAGAGGTGTCACTATTCGTCTATTTTCTCATCAAAAACATCACTAGACATTTCTAACAAAATCCATCACCAAGTTGCCTGATGAATGAATGCTGTGAAGGCTGTACAGCGCTAATGAACAGCAGCATAAATTTCTTTGAAACATTTAAATTCTGTTCATCATCACAATCTTTTATATACGTAGCCATTTTTGAACTACTGATGACAATCACTATCATGCTATAACATTGATATATATATTGGTATTTCCTTGTGTCCTAAGCACAGAGAAATGCTTTCCAGTCAGTATTGCCTTAATATCTCCAGAAGGAATTAAAACCAACTCTTGCCCCTATTTATAAACTTAGGATGGATATATCAGTAGACATAAAAATCAAACAACCAACCAACCCCACCCTCATTAAAAACAGTGCACAAACAGATTTCAGTTATCTAGTGAATTTGAAAGAAAATCAAGCTTTAAAATCCCCTGATTTTAGATTACCTTGGATACTCTGTTTGCAACCTCTCTGCCTACTGTCAGCCCCTGAACAAAGGTCCGTGCAGCAATGAACGCTCTAGTCACTTGAACCTTCAGCTTCCGGGGTACATCTCCAAATGGCTTCAGCTGGTCTGTATACTTGCTTACACACTCCAAGTAGTCCTCAGTGAAGTGGTACTGGGGGTTTATGAGCTGGAACATCCGTTCCAGCAGCCGAGCCCAGAAATCATTCAGCATTTCCTCCAAGTTCACGTTGCCTCCCGTGTAATACCGCTTCAGCTCTGTGAAGAGGTCCTGGAACACCTCTGAGTTCTGCATGTACAGCATGCCATATGTTCGGACAAACATGTCATTTAAGGATCTTTCTGCGTTCTCCAGAAGTTCTCGGAAAAATTCTGCAGGGAAAACAAGCAGGTGTTAACCGGATATATTAGTAACGCACCATGGGTTTTCTGATTTCATTCCTGTGTTAACATTAGTAAAGTTTGTCCTAATATGTTGTTACGGCAGTGCTTTACTAGTGAAATTCATCTATTTGGATAGGAAATAGCTTTATTCAGAGGTAAAGAAAAATAGAGTATAATCTGAATTCCCCAACAAGGTAGAAAGATGTAGGACCTATTACACTGAACATGAAAAACCCATTTAAAAGAACTTCAGTGAGCGTAGCTCCACTTCTTCATGCACTATTTGAACATAGAAATCCCTGTCCCTTGCAATATCCTGCATAGACAGTATACTATATCTTCTATGCTAAACGTAAAGTAATGAATATGATGATTTAACTGAAAATGTAATGATTTTAGAATAGCTAGATGATGATAAGTCCCAGTTTGCTGAAGTTCTTACAATGTAGAAGAACACCATGGAAATAAATCTGAAAACTTATTTGCAAATATTCTTGAAGATAACTTGAAAGACACTTGCGTGGAAATGAGCACAAGCCCTCTTAAAAGTATTGTATGTCTAGGTAATAGAAGGAAACATTAGCATTTTCAGTAATTTTCTAGTTGACTGAAGAACAGTACTAGAACCCTCTGCCAGTCATGTAACAGCCAGCCTACTAATTCCAGCTTGTTCTAGTTTTCGGTTTTGGAAGAGCAGACCTTACATTTTTTGGAAAGAATTTAAGACATTAATGTTTCTGTGCCTTTTATCTATTCAGGCCCAAACCATAACATATTTCTAAATTTTGGCTTGTGGAATTTATTCATACTGGAAACTGAGCCCGTGGGATACACTAGAAATATGTAATCATCTCGTCTGTTAAGATCCTTTAACCACCATGTGATGCTTAGGTTTTCCCAAGAAATTCACTGAGCCTGCACAATAGTTCTTTAAACACATCTGACAAAAGCAGGCATAGCTTCTCCTGCTTTTCAGAAGATCCCCTCTTCCTACAGGGTGTGTTTGTCAATCTTCTTAAACGTCCTTTGGAAAAGAGTTCGATCACTGCTGTGGCCCGTAAATGGGGCATTGTGGACAGCAAGGCAAAGATGGCAATGCCTTTGGCAAAACACATATATTTGCTGTGATTAAATGATTTGCACTGATGCGGGAGTCATCACACAAGCCAACTCTAGGATACCAGATTCTGAGTACATGGTCATTGCCCATAGACAAATCTGCGTGTGCTAGCTGCAGGGACGTGCTGACTTCCTACAGCCTTTGCTAATGCTGTAACGTGAATACTCTTTTATCATAGGGCCCTGCTGTGGCTACAGTGGCTCACAGAAACGCAGAACCACTGAAATGCTAAAGACAGGGTTGCAATTAAAACTATGTCAGAAAAAAATCTACACTAAATTTGAGGATTTGCAACTGTGATCAGCTGAAAGCAGAATCCACCGAACACTGTGGACCGGTCTACAAGGACTCAGTAAGAAAAGAGCCTCATCTTTTTGGCAGAATTGTGCAGAGCTGCAGTCGTTGATCTCCCAGATAACTGCAAAGGGGTTATCATGAAAATGTATACACAGGACATTGAGAACATACTTGCTACATCAAAGCACTTAGTAAAGGGAAAATATATTCTAATAAATGTATCAATGTCTAAACTGTCATTAAAATCATAGCTCTTCATATGGAATTAATTCCATCTGGAAAAGAGTATGCTTTTGCCAAATTGCTTATGTAGGGAGAAAGGACGTCTAAGCGAAAAAAAAAAAAAAAAAAAAAAAAAAAACCTCACAAAACTCATAACCAAAAAGAAATAGAGTAACTTGAGGCCCACAACATAGAGTCATCTCTGTTATTTTTCCAAATTATCCACTAATTCTGACAAAGCTGTTTTAAAGAAAAGCAAAACAAAGCTGTTTTGTATCCCTAACCCTGACCTGGTGGTATCCTTGATGTCTGAGTCATCCTGGTTGCTATTTTATACATTCAGCATTTCTACTTCTAAGAAATAATGCATGCTGGCTGTACTGCTGAATACGTCTAGCTCCCTTGTCACACAGTCTGGAAGGCAAAAAGACGGCAGAGATCTTGGGGCTCAAGTTAAAATTTGGTTTAAGTTTGAAGCCAGGCTTTCAGACCAGCACAATTGAAGGACAACTGGGAAAAACAATCACGAAAGCTGTGAATTCAGGCCCCTTGACTTCTCTCCCATAAGGCTCTGTATGCTGGGGGTTTGCTGTAAGCAATTCACATGCTGGCTCTTCCCAGTCCATAGCTATACTGGGAATTGCACTATTTGTCTTAAAAGATCATGCCCTTTTATAAGTGTCACAGTCACAGCAAAGCATAATCAAATATGCTAACAGCTCCTCTTGCTGGAGATTGTTAGCCTATTATTTCTTTGGGAGGGCGTTGGGGGCGGCAGGTATTATGTAGCAATCTCACAGTCGATTTGTTGGAAGCCAAGCAAACTTTTCAGGGAGGGGTAGACATTTATGCTGTGCCTGTGCAGCATGTAGCACAATGTGGTCCATGCTGGTCGCAATCTTTATTTATACTGCAGTATAAACATTATCAGTAACTCCACAAATTTACATTTCATGCTAGTCTGAATGTGACACCATACATATGCACTCTTTTGGAAAGCTAATGTCCTCTAAACAGCAGTACATTTATTTAATTTTTAGTCTTCTCATAGTTCTCTAGTCTTTGAGAGCTATTGCTTAGACTAAGTTATTATGCCATTAAAAAATTAGACCACTAGTCTTCTGTAGACTTCGATACAAAAGACAGTTAGTTTAAGAGAGTTATCTGCATCAGTAACCCTATGCAGGATCAGGATAATAAAGCAGCAACGACTACAAAATTGGACACCTTTGTAGTTCCAGAGAGAAAGAGATCTCCCCTGTTGTACTAATTAGAAAAATTCTCAGTCAACTCCCATCCAGCAAAATGAATGCTGCTGTGAAGGGTCACTTTCTTTTTTTAGTCCACAGATCTTCCATACATCAAGAAGGTAGTTTGCTTTGCAGTGCTTATATACACAAGCTGTGTCCTGGCATAACTGGGCACTTGTCCAGTTACATCAAGAGAAACTGTACTTGCTTCTGGAAAGGTTGAATTTTTCCATGGTCCTCACAGTAATTTGAAAATTTCATGTTCATTGCAAAGATGATATTTCATCAACTTGCAGGTAGCTTTTGAAAAATAATGTACTATTTCAGCTCAAAGTAAAAGAATGAAGATGAGACAGACATTAGTCATGTTGCTTAATGTACTTCTGGAAGGCACTCAAGTACCAGGGTGGGAGAGGAGAATCTATATAAGACAGAGCTGCACGGTGTTTTAAAATATATATCTTGTGAAATTTTTTGCTGCCAAAATAGGCTGTCATGAGCAGTGTTAATGTTGGAAATAATTTTTCCTAATTTTAAGTGGTGATTCATTTATATGACAGAATATGTCCTGGGTATGTCTTATGTTGCAAGTACGTTTTTATACAGCTTTCATTTATTAGCCAGAGGGCCTCAGGAAGCCCCTTCAGTTCTGCTTATGAGGTAGTTGAAAAGCATAAGGTCTAAGGCACACTGAGCTACTGAAAAAAAGAAGAGGAGATTGCTATTTCAAACCATTACATGCTCTATATAGGCTTAAATGGTGGGTTTCCTGTCAATGGATAACACTTAAGCGAGTTTCTATTTTAAACATTATTTGTAAATTTAGGATGCAAGATTGATAATAACAGTCTCTTCCAATGAAGTCTGAATTGTTATTAAACATTTTGTCTATGATAAGACAACTCGGTTACAAAGTGGAAGGACACAATGCATTGCTAGAATCTCTTACTGAATGGTAGGTACTGCTCCCAGATTAAAAACAGTGTCTTGTTAGCTCTCACATTACTTTGTCAACTGAAAGCTGACTTTCTCACTCTATTTTAACATTGGTAATCCAGTGTCATAATGTATTCAACCTGTGAGCTAGCCTAATTCCAAAGTGATGACTAGTTGTCACCATAAGTCAGTGGATCAGGATTGGGGATAATATTGCAGCATTGACATGATGCAATAACTGCCTTCAACAAAATATAATCACAACCATCTAGAGGCAATTATTAGATAAACAAAGTTGTGTTATGTTGGAACTGATATTCTATGATCATTCCCAGCCTGTTGAATTCCCTTGTATTTTCTTTCCCATCTGTAATTTAAGCAAAACCAATATCTGACTGTATGACAAGATGCAAAGCTAGAAACAGTTTGTTGTCCATTTCCCCAAACCAAAAAGATACTCATGAGCTTAAGACCAAAAAGACCAAAAGTAAATTTCATTTAATTACCATATATTCTGCTCAGCTTTCCTGAGACATGCAGTCTCACTGTTGCCCAAGAAAAAACAGCACAGCTGCTCAGAGCTCTTCAGAGGTTCTGGACAGGGATATATGTCTGATTTTACATCAGCCTTTATGGAAAATATTACTTATGGTGGCATACTGCTTTCATTCATCATTGACTAACAACACCCAAAACATGCAGGCAGTTCCTCATTATAGCCTTGTTCTCCTGCTTGTGGGTGTTGCTTTTCAAAGACCTCTGAGGATTTAGACATACAAATTCTAGCGGTCTACCATTTACTGTGAAGGTGTGCATGCACCCTATGTGGACTTTAGGTACCTAACTTCATTTCACATCTTTGAATTTCCCAGTCCTGATGAGGCTGATGGTAAGAAGGATATTAGAATTCCTGCAAGCTGACTACCTTTTTGGACAGAAAGATTCTTTGAGGGTTGTTTAGGTACAGATACTTACATTCATGCCATACATCAATAGCCCTTTTTTTCTTTTTTCCACTGCCTTATTTCTGTCTGTCTTTGTCCATGAAGTCATTAATGAAAAAAAAAAAAAAAGTCTTGGTGAATCCTTCATCTTTTTGCAGGATTCTTGAAAAGGCTTTTTTTTCTTTTTTTAAAGATATTCCACAATGGTATCAATTAGTGAAAGGTGTGATTTATCTCGAGGAAATTCAAGTGAAATTAACCTCCTTGGTTTCTATGCTTTTTCATTTTCCAACTGTCTTTTTAGGTTTCTGGAGATTTTCTTCTAACAATAACTAAACTTACAAAACAAAAATAACTCAATTTAACTATCTGACTGAGAAAAAAGTTACTGTAAGGAGAATACTTAACAACTTTTTTTTTTCCTGTTTTTGACATTATATTTGTATTTATATTCAGGAGTGAACAAATTGCATGCATAAGGCTACCAGTGCATTGGTATTACTTTTAGTGAGCCTGAATAACTAATTTTAAAATTCCCTTATAGCTTTGACCTTTAGAAACACTCAACACTCACAACTGGGAAATGAATTTCAGCTCCCATTAGGAACAACAAAAGCTGCAGTGGTGATGAGGTCTGTTGAAAATTGCTCTCCTTTTTGAATATATACGCATTGCATTTAAAGCTAAGAAATACAAGTCAGATAATTAAATGTGCCCTATGATTACAAATTTCAGAATAGGTGATTTACATCCTCTACTTATGCCTTGAGTAAAATCACCTATGGATGAAATGATTTAGCTGTTAATGGGTATCGATATTTTCCTACAATGTCCTCTACCTGTAAATATCATGACATTATGAAATCTTTTGGATGCTACTAAATTTTTTAGAAGCCAGTGCAGTCTCAAAGGTTTTGAGTAAAGATAAGGGTCTCTCTCACCTCTTTAATCTCTCAATTTCCCACACGACTGCAAGATTTGATAACAGAAGAAAATTCACTGCAATCTACTTCCTTGCCTTCTGTCCAGAGTCCATGACTTCTTCCCCCTTACAGGTCAGGCTGTTGCAAGGAAGGAAGGAGACCCAGGGGAAGAGGAGACCCCTGAGGCTTCGTCCTTAACCACTCCCCACTGTGGAGCATAGAGACAATGCAAACAGCACTGTCCTGCGCTAAGACGAGGGACATGAGGATGGGGAGGTGCCCTGGTTTTGGCTGGGATAGAGTTAATTTTCTTCCTAGTAGCTGCCATAGTGCTGTGTTTTGGATTTAGGATGAGAAGAATGTTGATGACACACTGATGGTTTAGCTGTCGCTAAGTAGTGCTTACACCAGTCAAGGACCTTTTCAGCTTCCCCTGCTCTGCCAGGTGCACAAGAAGCTGGGAGGGGGCACAGCCAGGGCAGCTGACCCCAACTGACCAAAGGGCTGTTCCACACCATATGATATCATGCTCAGTATATAAACTGGGGGGAGTTGGCCGGAGGGCAGCGATTGCTACTTGGGGACTCGCTGGGCATTGGTTGGTGGGTGGTGAGCAATTGCATTCTGCATCACTTATTTTGTATATTCTATTATTATTATTATTATTATTATTATTATTATTATTATTATTATTATTATTATTATTATTATTATTATTATTATTGTTATTATTAATTTTTATTTTCTCTTACTCTGCTGTTTTATTAAACTGTCTTTATCTCAACCCATGGGTTTTACTTTTTTTTCTGCTTCTCTTCTCCATCCCACTGAGGAGTGGGAAGGTGAGCAAGCAGCTGTGTGGTGCTCAGTTGCTGAATAGGGTTAAAGCACAACAGGAGGACACACAAACACACCTATCATGGGCTGGGTTGGACAGGTTAGATCAGGTGTAGGCAAATGGAAAAAAATCTAGGCTGATATTTATCCGTCAAATGCTATTATCACAATGGGAACTTAATCAAACAAAGAATTTAAGGCATTATTTAATGCTGATGTACAAAGAAGTTATTGTACAAAGGAACATTAGTATAAAGGACCTGTCATCTACTCAAAGCTGATTACATGCATCGATAAAGGTCTATAAGACTTTATTCTGTAACACTGAAATCAATGACAACATCATCAACAACTTCAGGGGATGCAGGTACAACCTTTAAATGCTAAATTTACTGTTTCTTCACTGGAAAAGGTCATTTACTGACACTTGAGTGTGTCTAAAAGGGAGACTTGATCCTGCCATTGATTCTATACAGGCAATCCTGCAACCAGGTGAAACACATCACTTTCACATGAGAACTATTAAATTAGGTATTAACACACACTTTTTGAAATCTTTACTGCTCTCTAAAATCTCAATTCATATTCTGTTGCATCTGATACTTTTATATTGATGATGCAGCCTTGATTACTAATAGGAAACCTGAAATTCCCAAGATGCCCTCAAAGAATTCACTGAATTTATAGCAATAATGAGGAAAGAAAATGCTAGGAATAAAAACAAAGCAATGAGATAGTTTTACACATAATTTATATATACACTAATAACTGTCCCTGAAGGTTCTACTTTCATTATCAAGTGGAAAATGCCCAAGTACTCATAAAACGTAAGCAAAATGTTACATGGCATCAGAAGGCGACATTCTAGAATATTTATGAATAGACATTTAAATGCTTACAGCAGTAGTACTGTCATGAATATCCATGACCAAAGAGAGACATGTAGCATTTCATGGATATCTGTGATTTCCGAATGATGAATTTTACATCATATGTTCATAAAAATGCATAAAGCCTCATGAAAAATTAATGAGTCACCACAGTTTCTTCTGAAAAACATTTAAGGCTTTCATGAAAATGATATTAACAATATATAAACTATGGGACTCTGTGCAACAATTGTTTTAAAATATAGAGACTGTTCTGTTTGTCCCTACGCACCACTAGAGGCTATTAACTATCCAGTTCAATAGCTAAGGAGATTTACCAACTAACATTTCGTATGAAAATTCTTTGCCATGCCTATGTTCTACAACAATCTTTCACACGTATTAAAAGTTTGTTGTCATTTAATACAGGGAAGTGTAAGGTGGATCAGAACACATAGGGAAAATTTAACAACAAATTGCCTTGCTACAAACCAGATAAAACTGATTTACGCCAAAATAATTTATATTTTCTGTCTGAAGAAAAAAAAAAAGTAGCATTTTTTTGACGAACAGGTTCCAAAACAGAGGCGGCATTTGCTATCATTAGAGAGAGTCCTGAGGTGTTCAGAGGTCAGGCGTTGTGCTGGGGAGGAATGTGGCACTGAAGTCACCGCATGTCTTCATGCCTATTCTCAGGGTAGACAGCTTGAATTGACTAAGGGCAGAAGTCATTTGTCTGAAAGGAGGCTCTGGCTGGCCAGCGGAAAAAACTGAAATCTTCACTGACTTTTATTTACAGCGTGGTGACTAACCACAAACTGACAGCAGCAACACTTTGGAACTGGGCTTCAGAGGCAGAAATCTCAGTCTGGATTTAGGCACATATGGGACTGAGGATGGCTGCCGCTTCTCTTTTAGAATAGAGCCCTTTTTTTGATTGTTTCTTCCTCCTATTCTAAACAAAACAGACTACTGTGAAAAGCTGTCATTGAGGAGTTTGAAAACTGGTTCTTGGGCCCTATTCAGCTTCAAGAAGGGGTGTTTTCTGAAGCATCTACTGGATCACATCCATTTGTTGAAGTACCCAGTAGGAAGCACAGCTCCTGAATCCCAGTGTGGAAAGATGGGTATCAAACAGCTCAGACTGGATGCATCATGATATGTTTAAAAATAGAACTGCAGCTACTTTCATGTCACATTTGCAAGTGCAGAGAGCTAAGAAATATATGCACCGTGGTAATTATATACTGTAACTGCTGTAAATCCATTGCTGTTTTTCTTTCCATCTCATTTCACATTTCTCTCTCTTTGAAACAAGCTCATTTTAGTATTTATAAAGAAATCAGTACATTGCATCAAAAAACCCTCTAAGATGTGAGACCCGAGACAGCTAATACTGCAATAACCAAAAAGACTTCTATTTGAGTTAACTGGCAGAAGCCTGCTGTAAGAGCAGTTTGAGGTTTGACATGCTATTGAAATTATTACACACATAAAATCAATTTTGCATATAAGTCTGCAGTTTAAGAGGTAATGAAGTCATGTTGATGGTTTTTCCAGATACCTCTGAATGCAGCTAATAACTTCTGTTATGGTTTAACACCACTAACAAAGAAGATAAAACTATTTCCAAGATAATTTACTTATTTTTGAGCTTATCCAGTTTTCCTACATCCGTACTCAAAGGCCAAGAAGTATTAAACCCAGGCTGGTTTTCCAGTTGGTTCTTGACTATCTGGACACTGCGCGCAGTACTATTTGTTAATGTAATAATACAGAGGTATCATTGAATTTCTTGTAAATTGAGCAATAAGTCAAACTTCACTGAAATGGCAAACTTTCTTTTTCTTTTCTGACATCAAACTAAGTTAACTTAAATGTCATGAAGTCAACTTAATTGATCTCAGATTGTTTGATTTTTTTTTCTAAGTTAATAGGAGGAAAGTTAAGGAGCAACAATGGTCCTAGAGATCAGATTTGGGCAATCAGTGACTTAAAAAAGGCAATGCATAAAATCATAGATTAAGGATAAGGTTAAGGATTAAGGTTAAGGATAATACAGTCGGCTTCAAAGAAGATACAAATGTAGGAAAAGATCTATTACTTTTGAAGAAAACAGTCTTTCAGATCCTGGATCTGCATTCATGTGCTGGTAGAAAGACCTTGGGTCCCCTATGGGGCTTTGTGAAGTCAATAAACTTTCCTACCTGGATGTTTCAAAGATCAGGGATTAAAAAACAAAGTTTGTATTTTAATAGCTTTAAAGTCAACACAAATCTTCATCTGTAGACACCAGTTCACTGGATCAAGATGCTGAATGATTGATTTTTATCTGACCTACCTTCTCAACAGAAACTTTTTTTTTCTAAGAGTATGTTTACAGGGAAAGTTTTCCAGTTAGAGGGAAACTTAGGTATAAGATATGGTACAATGAACTGAAATACTATCTTTGCTAGATTGGTATATATTTAGGGTTACACTAGATTTCAAAAATTATAATCTAGCTTTTTTTTTTGATTGAACTACAGGAGTGGCCTTAAAACACCTAGGACAAGTTTACTTGGGGAATTTTTGCCATTTACTAGCTGCTGTATTTCATAAGATGTTTCTGTCTAAAGGGATATGCCAAGTAGTGACACCAAAGTTTTGTGCTTCTATGCTGCTCTGCTGATTAGTTGCTGAATCTAATGAACTTATTGAGAAGAATATTTCAATGAACCCACAAGCTGTTGACTCTCTAAGCAAACAACCAAGAGCTTTGCCTCCTTTCTATAGTCCTGCAATGAAATGGTGTGGCTCAGTAGGAGCTAGGAGCTCTAGAACTTATTTCTGGATTTTTGTATGGGTTTTTTGTTTGTCTATTGGGTTTTTTTTGTGCAGAAGTCACTGGACTTCCACGCCTTCTGCCGTTTACTGCTTCTTCCATCTTCTCTGCAATCTTGAGACCCAATTGTCTGCCCTCCCTGCTATACAATCTTCAACCCTCTCTCTCAGACAAATTTAGTTCCTCATATTACATGGTTTTCATCTGACAGCTTCATGGGGGAATGTAGGCATAGGCCATGCTTTCCTCATTGGTGTCCAATGGTTCCTCCTGAGCCTAGCGGAGTGGAGCTTCTGGGTCACTTTTAGTGGCAAAGTCTTTCCATTCAGTGCCTAGAATTAGTGCCAGACACTATTTCCTTGTGTAATATTCTGGTATTTTTCTGGCTTTTTTTGGCCATAACGTTAATGCGTGTCATGTTTGAGCTGAAACTCCCACTAACTGTTCTTCTCATGTAAATCTTGCCAGCTGAGAGTGGCAGCCCTCTGAGATGGGGTCTGAGGAACAAGCTGAAAAGCTGATCAGTCCTACTGAGAAGCAGGTAGTGAAGGCTCCAGGGTGATCCATGCTGGCTGGAGGTCTTATATTTGTTTTCCTGCACTATACTACTGAAGAAACGTTCAAATATGGGAGGATAGACAATTGCGAGCAAGGCAGTACAGGTGAAACAGGAAACCAAAAGCTAGAGAGGACAAAAATAGTCAGATGAATAAAAAGGGAGAAAGTGACAAGAAGAGAGTTAAACTTCAGTTTTCCAACGGTTCCTCAGATACAGTCTCTCAATACCACTAAAACCACCTCCAGTGAACACACAGGCAGAACAAGAGTCCTGAAAACTGTATATCTTGTCAAGCACAGGAGGACATGTACTCCAGGCTACATGCCACTTCACTCCAGATACCTGACTGAGGAAACCTCAGCGTGAAGCCTTGCTCCAGCTCTGCCTTTATGTTCCCCATGGGGAGAGAAGGAAGGCTTTAGATCAGAAGTCTGGCTTGGGCTCTCAGATGGGGGCTCCCCTTCATATCCCGCTGGAGCCTGTCTCTTCATATTGACCTCACTATATCAGTGCTAGTATTTTATTTAATACACATATGAGCATATGCATTATTGCTTGATAAGGCGATTTTAGGGCTTCTGCTACTGCACTATCTGAAAGACTAGTTTTCAACAGTCTGGTGAGATAGGGAAGTAAAATGAATACTTATTGTAAGAGAATATTGTAAACTTTTTATCCAATAACTTCTTTATTTATGTTTTCCAAGTGTATATATACTTACTCATTTGGGGGAAACATTCAGCCATATAACACATGGCTCAGTGATATCTCAGTACAGTGAGAAAAAAACAGGGATTTCTTTGAAAAGGACACAAGAAAGAACACACCTTCTGGTTTTAGAGACAACATACTTCCTTGAAAAAGGACCTAAGTAATTGTGAGAAGACTTTCAAACTCACACTAAACAATGACAACTTCTGAAAAAATGGAAACATTAGGTATGTTACATATTAGGTGACACTAATTACACCGCTTCTTTTCCATAATAAGAAACTTCATAAGTACCTTATAATTTCATGTAGCCTAGATGGCCTTATACTTTAAGTGCTTCCACATTTATAAACCATATAATGAGAAATGTTGTTTCCAATAGGTGACTTTTATATTAAGGTTCAGCATTAAATTATATTGCTCACTCAACCCATTATCTAGAAAATATTCTCCACTTTCACCGAAGAAGCATTTTTTTATTAGTCACACGTTCCTTGCTTGTAAAGACCAAAAGCTCTTTCAGACTTGCCCATAATATGTGTATGTATAATACATCTCAATTGAAATTTTTATGTTTAATGTCACAATAATTGCAATAGGTGCCATACAGCCTACATAATATGCATTTATTCATTAAGCACTTTAATTAGTGTTACACACCCCTGTATAGTTTATAGTGTTAGTCCTTTAATACAGTAAAAATTAGTTAAGTAGATGAAAATGTAACTGTAGAGGGTAGTGAAAAATCTTTTTTGTTGATTATGCGGGAACAGCAGCTTTTGCCTCTGGAATCAAGAGTTGTACAGAAATATTTCTTAACACTGTAAATACCCCGGATTTTGTTGTTGCTGTTACTACCTGGTTTTGCTTTAAAATTCGCCTTTTCTAAACATTTTTACTTATTCCAAGAAGCCATCAAAGTTTGTATATTCTGTCACAAGCTCTGATTTAGCCGGAAGTCATGATTTCTTATACTCTGATAATCAGTATAATTTATTGCAAATTGAAATTTATTTGGACATTGTTTTAGTTTGGTTTTGCTTTTTTAAATGTTGTGACTACACTCTGGGTACTACCTAAGAACTAAACAGGTTCCTACTTTGCATACAACCATTTCTACTGCTTTTACATACCTCTGCCTCTGAAAAAATCTCAGACCTATCCTGTATTTCTTTTTCCTTTGTTATGTTATGAAGTTTGACAGCAAATAAAAAATTCAGTCTCATGTTATTTTGCTGCTGGCTGATACATTGGCATCAGGACCGAAGGGCCTCTTGTTATCCTTCGAAGCCAAATGTGAGATCATAAATACATGGCTTGCTCTGGACAGATAGAAAAGCCAGAGGCACAAATCCTGACCCACCGTAAGGAACTAAAGGATTAGAAACATATACACATTTTAATCCTTCGGATTGCTCCTATATTCTTGAAGCAATGCATAGGGCTGGAGCTGACATTGCCATAGAACAATGAAGAACTTAATCATATTTCTGTTTTTAAAATGAGAAGTAAGGTCACTGCTGTTATTAACTTAATCATATATATAATTCAGAGCATAATATAAAATTTAGAAAGTTCAGGCAAACAAGGACATGGAAGAATGATGCCTGTACACTAAAGCTTTTTTTCAAAATGTCAGGTAAGCTTTAAACATAACATCTGAGAAATGATTTTTACCTGAGGTACGAGAGGGAGAACTCCTGAATTAATAAAAACAGAGCATTATTTTTTAACATCACAGAATCTTTATTCTTCGCTTCTGCCTATGCATATCAGGTGGACATTAACCAGATTTTCTTCTTTTATTATTTTCTCATTTATTTCTTCAGTCTTAGCTTTTTCTTGATAGATATACTGAGGAAGTGATTAGCATTGCAGCTTAGTAGGCAGCAGCCATTTGGGTCTGCTAATCTGTGACACAAAATAGAAGGATGGGAATAAGGTAACATTGCTTTGCTTGGATTATTGTTAAAAGGTTTAAATCTTCTGCTCCTTTGATTTCTGCTATCCTGACCTGGAATATATGTGGTCTATATTGCAAACCTGCTTCCCTGAGCGTCTGTTTACCCAATCTTTCTTTGAACTGCTGATGGTAATGAATCTCCTTCCTCCAGCCCCAACTGCTGCATTCAGTTATCATCAAGCACAGGCATCAACTAGAGCTCTAATCTTGCTCTGATGGATGGAATACTACCCTTTCACAAGATTAGAGACACAAGGTGCTCTAGAGATAATAAAATTCAAATAGGTTTATTTCAAAGGGCAACTCAATCTCGATTTTGTTCATGGGTCACTTGACAGATCATTTGCCAATGTAGTTTTTGTGTCCTTCTGCGTCTGGCTTCTGTGCAGTGCTCCAACTATTTCAAATTAAGTGGGCCCCAACAGGCAAAGTTCGGCAAGGGTCTAGCTTCAGTGAAAATAGCAAGGTACTCATTCAGCCGGGAGCTGGCAACTTTGCTAGAAGTGCATCTTAGGTGGGTGGTGCTGGGATGGTGGAAAAGTTTTTCTTAGCATTTTCAGGAAGGCATAGAAATGACAATAATGATAAACATCTTGAACACTTTGAATTTTAAACTCCTGTTTGATCATGGAGCAAAAATCTTGCTAGCATCATGACAGCCAGCTGCACAATATATGCAGTAGCTGTAAGTTAAGAGATTTGCAGCTCATGAGAGACCATTTTTAATGTGCTTGTCAAGTACAACTATGTAAAAGTGGTTACAAATCAAATATTTAAGTCAAGTATCTACAGGCACGAAGAGAAGTCTCTTACAGGTGCTGAAAGAAGATTCCTCTAGATGACAGTTTCGGTGTTCAGTATTACACACATCAATTAGGATCCTATCTGGATAAAATAGGTAAAATCTTCTGCAACCTCTAAGGTTGTAGCTTGCACTTATTCAGAAATACCAATTGACCTAACTCAGTGGTTTAATGTTGCAAACTGAAATTATTATAATTAGTCTGCTTAAAGAACAAATATTATTGAAGCCAGTGAGTATAATGTCTGGCCTTCATTTAGGATAAGGATAAAAATAATTAAAAGGCCCATATAAACCAGACAGCTAAAGCTGCAGGTGTATCAGTTGCATGCAAACTACAGCACTTCCATGAGTTTGACAGGAGGCTGGAGGCTGGGGGCTGGCTTGTGTGCATAGATGTTAGCAGCTGGACTCCTCTCCAGGAGAGAGAGGGAGAGAGGGGATGCAAAGCAAATGAAGCACTTCAGAAGCAGACACAAAGGGAGGCAGGAAAGCTCAGAGAAAGTCAGAGGGGTGCCGTATGCCTTTTTCCAGGACAGCACTGAAAAAGAGACAGCTCTAGAAATTTAAAAAAAAAAAAAAAAATTGCTCAAAAATATTAAATCCTGTCTTTCTTCTACAAAATTTGCTTCTTGCGTATTTATAGGGATGAGAGTTTAGAATAAAAAACCTTTTGGAGGTAAGTTTGCATTTCTTTAGTTTCCCAAAACAAGGATGACTACATCATATTAAAAATTCAGTGGTTGATGATTTTGCATGATAGTTAACTAAGTGGGACAGATTTGATGGAATATGCATTTGAAATGTGTACTGGACTAAATCTGAAATCTGGAAACTGGAAAATAAAATTAAAGATTTTTTTTCCCCATTTTTAAAGCCTTAGAACTACATGAAAAATGTATTCTCATTTTGAATGTTTGAGCTGTGACAGCTCACAAACCAGCCTATTCCTAGAATTACAATAATATCTCTGGGGTCCACTTACATTGTTTAAATTTCATAATTGAGTGAGTTCTTAATATTTCAAGAACTGTTTCTGTTTTCATAAAGTTTTAATATACACAGTTCGCTTGTCATTATTGTCCTTCGTAGTAAGAAGCTCTTGAAACTAATTTTATGGTACATATTTTTAAAAATGCCAAGAAATAACTCACTAGACATGAATCTTGCAATTGATTCAGGAACTTGTGCACTTACATGTTTCCTTCTCTGGTTTCAGTACTAAGCATTGGACTTTAATTTTCTGTAAAATATATGTGAAAGTAATTTTTAGGCATACAAGGTGGGAGGTTGCCCATACCTGAGGAGTTAAGTCTTTTTGTTGGAGGATGTGAATTTTTCAGACAATCATCTATCTTTGCCACTTCACTGCCAACTCTATCAACCTATGTGTAATTTTCTACCCATGATAGATGCAAAATGGGCTATGAAATTGCCACAGGATCATACAGGCTAGAGAATAGAGAATTAAGGTCTGTGTTATCTAAATTGTTCGCACAAAAGGGGACTACATCAAATCAAGACCTTTCAGGGATATTAAAGCTCCCAATCAGCTGCTGTGGAGAAGGGTATGAACAACTAAAAGCCCGGGCCACAGGCAGATGCTGCAACTTTCCAAGAGTCAAGGACTGGGACGGAGGAAGGAGAGGTGGAGACGTAGTTACTGTGATCAGCCTGTCAGGCTTATCACCGACTTGCCTCAGACATGTAACTACAGAAATTTTAGTGGTATGTTTCATCCCAATAGTATGTCTGCACAGACCTGTCTACAGGGTTTGAAATCTTCAGTCGGAATATACAGGTGAGATAAAAAAGCTGAAGACACATGAAGCGAGACAGGGAAGTGTGACTGCGGAAATAGTTTTAAATTATCTCCAGAACAGAGTGTGTATTAAAACTTGGAAGATTTTAGCTTCTAGAAAAGCACTGCTTCAAATAAACCAGGTGCCTCTTCTTCCAAATTATACAAGTAAAGAAATAGCATTTTAAAGCAAATCAAAATGTGTCACATAAATATACCAATGATAGTCTAGTAGGCATTCAGGAAACATAATTGCAAAGAAAAGAATTACTGAGGAGCTCGTCCTCTGGTTTAAAGCCAGGACTAGGTACTTGGAAGCACGAAATCTAGCATCAGACCTAGCTCCAAATATTACTGCTGAGCTGAGCACTCAATAATCTTTTTTTATGAAGCCTGATCTGCAAGCACACAGAAAGGAAAGTCAAAGAACTTAATTTGCTTTAAATGCAGCTGCCCTAATCACAGACAGAAACAACCACAACGGTCAGACTAAGTTCTTTTCCAAAGAACAGCACTTGGCCTAAAACGCACTTCGTCGTTAACTTTGAATTTTCTTGCTTTCGTGGGATTAAGTCAGACCCTTAACATCATGTTAATGTAGCTTTTTGTGGTTTAATTACAAGGTTTCCTCTAGAGTGTAACATAATAACAATTAATCAGCTAGTCCTTAACTTCCACAAAAGGAACTGTCATCTGTTATTATCTGCACTGCTAACCCACCACAATGTCAGCAGAACTAAAAACAAACAATTACACCACAAAAGCTACATGCAAATAGTGTCTGTGGCTTAAACAAATTAAAGCAAAAAACTCAAACTCAGCCCTGAAATTCTCCTTTGTTTGTTCCGTTTTACAAAAACAATGCACGACTGAAAGCATTTAAATGAATTCCATACAGTAGGTATACCCTAGCAACACACAGGCTCACTGACATGAGTTGTGGATAGAAAAATCATCTGAAAAGGCAGAATTTGAAGCTGATGCTATTTCAGGATTTACTGCCTTCTTCCATGATATCTATATGTTAATTCTCTGGTTTATTTTTAGGTCAGGCTCATTTGCAGAGCCACGCTGATTTTATTTGGCAGAAGAAATCATTAATGGATGCAGATAGTAATTGAAGTAATGGACTAAAATAGTGCATTTTAAATACATGAATGTGAAATTCAATAAATGCTTTAATAAGAAATATGAAGACAGGATGTTGGAAATTAAAAGCAAAGGAAGAAACAAAAAGTCACTGAGGGCATTTAGCATTTAAAAATATGAGACACTGAATCCTATCAGCACTGTAAACATTCCCAGTTTACAATTATCTCCTCATTGAGGACTGGGTACAGAGATGGATAATATTTCCAAGTAGCTGGACTGCAATGGGAAATGAGAAGTGAAATTCTGCTGTTGTTATTACTTTTCTTCTTCCAGAGAGCAGCTTTCTCCAGGGTGCTGTTCGACTCTCAGAAGCTGCCACATAAAAATGGCAGTTTGAGTCAACAGATTTGTTCAATGACAAAATATGTTCTTAGCACACTTTAGTCCTGTTAGCCCTGAAGCAATAACACGAGAGGGTCCTAGTAATTTTTGTTAGGCATGAACAGTCTCTCTCTCTCAAAAAAAGGATGGTTGATCATAAGACATGGCTGGAGAACTTGGAAATCTGGATTTCCAGAAACTGCTTCCCAATCTTGGGTATAGCTACCACTGTCCAAGGTTGTTACAGTACAAGTGCGAGCAGTTTTACAGAGTGTTTAATTCTTTTAGAGCAGTTATGGTATTTTTCACTCATCATCTTGCATTTTCTTAATGATGTATATTTAAGTATTATGTGGCTTTTTTAAAAAAAATTTTTGGAACATCAGCAGGTACCTGTAATGGACGGACCATAACACCTGCTTGAAATATTTTTTTTTATTATTTGTAGCTACAGCAAGCTTCAAAATTGGTACTATGGGAATAAACTCTAGCTACAGCCTGTCTGTGATTGCAGGCTGTTTATACCAGTTTTTCAAAGGTATTCCATCCACTCTCTGCTGCACAAGTCACAAAGAAAGACAAATCTTACATTCCAACAGTGGCTATCACTTCGTTCATTGGTAACAAACACCTGTAGCAGTGGGATCCACATACACTTTAATTGTTTTTTGGCACCTTTAAATTGCCTGTCCTCATAAAGAAATGACAGCAGATCAGTAAGAGAAGAGTAATGTGGCAAGAAGACTGGAGCCCATTTTCAATGTTTAATTGCCATGAAAAAAAGCTAACAAGTGATTAAAAAGATAAATCAAAAGTTTGCAGAAAGACTAAAGTGCCCAGTCAGTTTTATGGTTTCATTTGAGCTACAAAGATGTTATTATACATCCATTTACAAAACAATGAGCTCTTACTGTTTATGAAAGTTTAATCTCTTGGTTTATTGCTTTAATATATCTAACATTGGTAAGGTTTACTTTAAAATGAAATCTCTGGCTATATGATGTGGATGTTATTTTTTGCATTCAGTCTGCAAATGGAACGAATAACATCATAATTGTACTCATCTATGAAACAATTAAAGTACGGGTAATTGCTTCTTCTCTCATATCTGCATATAAAGTAAAAGGATTAATATTTTATCATTTGGCAATGCTTCTTGTTAGCACAATATTCTGACATCAATTCTTTGTTTGGCCACCGGCATTTTAACAACTGCTGGAAGAAGTAAAATGCACATTACCAGTAAGCTCGTGCTTAAGGAACATACCACCTTAGGCTCACACGTCTGATAGAACTTTGGCTGCTCAAATAACATCAATAACAACAACAAACAAATACAGATTTCTTAAACTACTAAATCCATAATTAAGAAAGTAAACAAACAAATGAACAAACATGGATTTGATGACAAATTGCTGCCCCTCAAATGATACGTCTGTCCTAGATTGAACTACAAAATGACACCATTCATTACGATAACAAGCAATTGTAGCAGTTGTTATTAAAGAGGATTTTAAACACAGGTTTAAAAAGCTTGGAAAATAAACTGCGTGAGTACTTTTGCTATTGTAAACTGTCGTGTCATTCTCTGACAAAAAACCAAAAAGCATCCAGAAAACTATTTCCTTTTCTTTCCTACCTTGTCCAAGAAGGCATCAACCTTGGCAGTTGAATTGATTTTTATTTTATTTTTTATCCACTGTTTCAGGAAACTGCTAATTGCAGGCTTTTAAATTCCTGAGGTGAGTCTTGATGATATGATGTGGGAGACTGTCTTTCATGCACCTTGAGGATTAACTTGGGGAGGACGGGAAGGCTCTGAAGGACCAGAGAAGGGAAAAAGGAAGCTGCTGGTCCTCTGAAGTGCCAGAAATGCTTCCTACTCTCCAAAGGTCTTTTTACTCATTTGCTGTCTCATTCTGCTTCTCATTTGCACATGAAGTCCTGTGGCCTGAGTCTGATTATCTTCAACATCCATGTTACAAGGTCAGCAATACAATCTGAAAACTCAGTGGTCTCTTCACTTTGGAATGTGGACACAAAGCAACCATTACAGACCTCTGCCAAGATTTATTCTCCATATACCTACCAAGACAGAGGTTCAGTTCCCCATGCTTCTTCACCAGAAATGACAGAATGATTATATGGGTTTTTCAGACTGAGGGCTACAACTGGCGTAATAACTCACACATGCATATAGTATACAAGGCAAGCATGGCTGATCAGACGCGGTTTGATTGCTGTTGATTTCGAAGGCTGGCCCTCTTGTTATCTAATTAAACCCTGTATTGATGACATAGGTCAATAAAAGTGTGGGGAGAATTAACTGCCCCAGAAGGTGAGCTTACTGTGCCTATGGTTAAAAAAGATTGTCATGTATCAAAAGAGATTAAAAAAAGCACCAAAACCCAACACTTGGATACACTAGTCTACAACCTCGAGTTTTCTGATCAGTTTTACTTGTTTTTCACATTGGGCCATTAATGAAATATGCACAATGATACACACTTTGGATAACCTATTAAAAAAGTTGGTTGTGTTATCAACCTGTGGCTGGCCACAGAACTAACACAATTCTCTTCCCTGTTCCTGTTTATTACAACCTTGCTCTAGCAAGCTCTAAAGGCAGTGTCTGTTTGTGAATGTCTGAATGGTGAGAACAAACACATACTTTAGTAGGCAATTCTTGCAAAACGCGCTTAACTGCTTGTATTGCTAGCATGATCATTTTCAAATGTGGTGTAAAAATCAGATTCTCTTAATTTTGAGTAGACCACACAGTTTTCTTTTCCAAAAAAGCTTTCTAAGATATGGGTTAGACAGAAGGAAAAAGAAAAGCACAAAGAAAATAAAATGCAAATGTTTATACCAAATTGTAGCAAGAAGAGGAGGAGCCAACAAGAAGTGGAGCGCTACTGGACCTTGTGTTGGCAAATAAAGAAGAACTGGTTGAGGATGTCAAGGTAGGGGGCAGGCTTGGCTGCAGTGACCACGAAATGGTGGAGTTCCGGATTCTGAGAGGCGGAAGCAGAACGACAAGTAGGACTACCACATTGGACTTCAGGAGAGCTAACTTTGGCCTCTTCAAGGACCTACTTGGAAGAATTCCATGGGCTATGGCTCTTGAAGGTAGGGGAGTCCAGGAGAGCTGGCTGCTGTTTAAGCAGCTCTTCCTCCGTGCTCAGGATCAGTGCATCCCTGTGAGTAGGAAATCAAGTAAACGAGGTAAGAGGCCTGCATGGATGAACAAGGAGCTTCTAGTGAAACTCAAAGAAAAGAGTAAGCTCCATGGAATGTGGAAAGAGGGTCAGGCCACTTGGGAGGCATACAGGAATGCTGCCAGAGCATGTAGGGAAGCAACTAGAAAGGCCAAGGTTCACCTGGAACTCAGTTTGGCAAAGGACATCAAGGATAACAAGAAGGGCTTCTTCAAGTACGTCAGCAGTAAACGTAAGACTAGTGGTAATGTGGGACCGCTGCTGAACGAAATGGGTGCCCTGGTGACAGAAGATACAGAGAAGGTGGAGCTACTGAATGACTTCTTTGCTTCAGTCTTCACTGCCAAGGCTGGCCCTCAGGCTCCCCAGTCCTGGCAGGTAAGCGAGCAAGCTTGGAGAAAGGACGACCTTCCCTCTG
>NW_009258961.1:1194824-1202423 GCF_000687185.1 Egretta garzetta | reverse complement strand
AGGGTGCCCTTGTTGCCAAGAAGGCCAATGGTATTCTGGGGTGCATTAAGAGGAGTGTGGCCAGCAGGTCGAGGGAAGTTATCCTCCCCCTCTACTCTGTCCTGGTGAGACACCACCTGGAGTACTGTGCCCAGTTCTGGGCTCCCCAGTTCAAGAAAGATGAGGAACTCCTAGAAAGAGTCCAGAGGAGAGCAACTAGGATGATTAAGAGACTGGAGCATCTCCCCTGTGAGCAAAGGCTGAGAGATTTGGGCTTGTTCAGCCTGAAGAAGAGAAGACTGAGAGGGGACCTCATCAACACATACAAATATCTTAAGGATGGAAGTCAAGAGGATGGAGCCAGACTCTTTGCAGTGGTGTCCAGCAACAGGACAAGGGGTAATGGGTACAAACTGAGACATAAGAGGTTTCAGTTGAACATGAGGAAAAACTTCTTTACTCTGAGGGTGACGGAGCACTGGAACAGGCTGCCCAGGGAGGTTGTGGAGTCTCTTTCTCTGGAGATATTCAAAGCCTGCCTGGACGAAGTCCTGTGTAACCTGCTCTAGGAGAACCTGCTTTAGCAGGGGGGTTGGACTAGATGATCTCCCGAGGTCCCTTCCAACCCTTGCTATTCTGTGATTCTGTGTGATAATTCACACAGTCCTTTTGGAACTGGAGATGTGAAACCTTGAAAGAAAGGTTACACCCATCACTGTCGAAAACAGTGAAGATGACCATAAAGTAAGAAGAATCATGCTTAGTTTTTGAAATAAGCATGTGACTGACTCTTTCTACACACAAAAAATAAACCTGCCAAACCCCATAACACAAACAAGCAAACAAAAACCGGGAGCTGAGGAAGAGGTCCAAATCAACCTGAACCGTGCAGAGTGAGTAATACAAATCAAAGCAGTTGATTCTTTTTCATTTACCTCTCAGCATGACTTCTGACATATCACGCCATTAAAGAAGCCAGTGGTATAAGATTATGTGGCTCTAAAACTTTGGGGAAAACATATAAAAAGCTACTGATCACCCTGACATTATTATATACCTTCCATGTTATGCTGTGTCTCATGTATCTCATCTGTCTCATGTTTATGCATGTGCTGGAGATGTAACTTTTAAAGTCAGCATTGCACATTTTTATACATGCTAGCATACTTAGCCACAGCAATCTTCAGTAAGTGTGCATAAAATACAGAACTGTGCATCAATCAGAATACTTCTTGATCTTTCTCATAAACCCTCAGAAAGTAATAAATCTATGACTGTTAAAAATAGACATGATTACTGATTCATTGTCATCTTTTAAGACTGCCATTACTTAGATCGACACTTGTAAACTTTAAGTGCAAATCAATTCATGCCACAATAAAAATAATGGTAAAAATCTTGACTTAAACTCACCACAGTGGAATAACATGCATTGTAGGCCTCTTCTAACTGTATAGACTAAAAAAAAATTAAAAATGCATCCCTTTCCAGAAAAGTGCCTAGTTGGCAAGAAAATGTTTATTTCTACAAATACATAGTCAGAATTTCTGACTGATCCATTATTTCATGATAGCCATTTTTCTTCATTCATCACCATTGATGGTACTTTAAATATTTATAGTCAGTGACTGAATGTTACATTTTTATTGAGTTCTTAACCTCTTATGACTCTCTTTTCCTTTTTTGTTCTAAATGTTTATTTCCCTAATACAGCACTTCTAAATTGTCTCTGGAGAAATACTTAATGAGTGCGATAGAGAGGAGCACTTCCCTAAGCTGCTCTCTATTAGAGTTACAAAGCATCCAGGTTACAATGACCAGCTTGTAAGCAAGAAAAAAAAACCAACCCTGATAAAGCTAGTAGGGATAAAAACTAGTAAACCCGTATTTTTTTACTGATAAAACTAGTAAAAGCTCCACAAACTTTACTTTTTTTTTTTTTTTTTCCCTTTCATAGTAGAATTTACCCATGATCAGACACGTTCAGCTAGTGGAAACTGTGCTGAACAGGAGAGAAGTCTTCATGAGTGTGCATGTGTGCACCCCTCCACTGATAAGGTATAACGATGGGTGATGCCTGTGCTAATTCTGCACAGCTCATTAAAGACATGGTTGCTGTCTGACTGATCTGGAAATGCTGTTTTCACTAGCTTATCACAATTCATGACACAGAAGCACAGATAATACAGCATTCACTTTCACAAGTCTGTATTTGTACTGCAAGGTATAAAGAGTGATTTTGGGAACAGGCTTAGACATGCAGCAGACTCCAACCAGTTTGATTTGTGACTTAATTACTTAAAAGTTTGGATTCACGTCACCCAACTTTGGATGCTGTCGGTGCTGATAACTGTATCCAGATTGGTCACAGTAGGGTCACTTTTTAATTAGGGAATAGGAGTAGTGCTTCTTAGAATACAGGTGGTTTGACCTCATGTGCAGTGACATTAAGGATGTATAAACTGCACCCTGAAGTGCTTATTTCTCTTCATTGACTATAAAAATACCAAGAGTGACTCGTACAGATGAAGATGTCGGCAATGTACATGGTCACCTGAATCACCGTCAGAGTGTTTGCTCCCCCTATTTGAAAAGCTAAGCTTGTGATTATCTGCCAGTCAGGTGGTACAGCCCTTTTATCACTTGATCTACCCAGATTGCTCAGATAAAACTTGGGCTGATATTGAGGGGCCGAGTGTTCCCAAATTTTTCCCTCCAAGAGGGTTCTGGAGCTTCATGCCATTTATATAAATTAGAAGATAAAAGAAATATTAGGCTACTGAAACAGTATTTTTCTCCATATGTTTTAATTTCTTATTATCTATATCAGTCCCATACTATTTATATTATATTTAGTCTGTATATTGTACTGAAATTTTTCTTCTACCTCCTAAATAAGCATAATACTATCATGCATGATGCTACCCTGAAGAAAAGCAACTAATGCTTTGTATTTATTTACCTTTCTTCATCCAGAGGTCTTAAAGCACCTTATAAGCTGTTTTCAACTATGGAAGCTTCTGAGGCTCCCAAAAGATTTTCTATAAAGGAAAAAAATAACCCTAAAACCCAAAACAACCCAGACCAAAATGGTAGCTCTGCCAGTTTTGTGTATTGTTTTTATGCCATTGCCATTGGAGTTTGATTCTGGCAATCACATTCCTGGTAAATATGTCTAAAGATGACAAGACACATTGCAAACCCTGGGAGATGAGAAAGGCAAGTAGACATGTGCTAACTGGTTTGACTGACGAGCAAGTCATCTTCTATGACATGAGCCATTCCCTCCAGGGAACAGAAACATTATTTCTAACTTAAAGGTAACTATTAGATTTGGGATTTTCCATGGCACAGACCTTGTCAACCTGTAGCTGGAAAAGCATAGTGGGTGATAGGAATTTGACAGACAAACTGTCCAGCAAGTGCTGTGCTGCGCCTGGCTTAAAATAAGGGGGAACTTAGTGTGCTGGAGTTACATTTGCGTGAACCACTCTTGTAATTGCTGATTTGATGGCAGATGAAGAGCAAAGAATCCCAGTAGGAAGCAACAAGCTGGTGAATCGTAGCTGCCTCCTGATGTTCATTTGGTTATAACCACAGCTTATGAATGCCATAATTGTGTTTAGGGGTTACCCGATAGTTAGGGAATCTGGTTTTCTATTAAAACAAGGACAGACAGAAATGACCATTGGAAGGAATGTGCAATAAATGTATTTCATTTATTTATGGTTGTCTTCTCAGCACTTTGAAAAGAAATACTAGAGCAAATTAAACATATCGACAAGGGATTCATTGGTCATTTTAATGTGACCATTAGGATAATCAAAAGAACAGAGAACCCATCATACCACAGGACACTAAAAGGGCTTGTCATGCTTAACCTAACATTATGAAGGTTGGGCTGGGGCCTGATATGATTACTCTCTAATACATATGAGCGTTAAACACCAGGGAGAAAAAAGAGCTTTTTAAGATGATGGATAAAATACTCATAAGAACAAAAGGACATTAGTACACTTTGTCTAGGAATTAGATTATTTCTATTAGACAGAATAGAGAGTTTCTGCAACAAATTTCTAGTAAAAGTAATTTGGTAAGAAAGCTGAGGAAGACTTTTAAGAAGAGAAGTTCATGCTGTAGACATGGAAGATCTATGCTCTTTTGATTTACATTGAAAATTGAGGAATATCATCTATAAAAAATAATCCATTACAAATGACTAAAAAAAATAAATATCCTAACTTATTAATATAGCAAAGATTTGAAAATACTGGCAACACTAAAATCTTACACGCAAAAAGACTATTTTGCAGTCTAGTTACCTTTCCTTGAGTTAGTAGAAGACAGTAATCCCTTAACAGACAAAACCAGATAGAAGATATTTTTTACTCATTAAATTGCAATGGATAACACTAAAATATTTTTCTATTTCTGTAAATATTTATAACAATTTAAAAAATGAATTATTTGTTTATGACGGCAAGAAATAGAGATACAGAATAAAATGGAGCTAGTTTTCTAACTTGTCACTTACTTTAACACAGATTTTACTTACACTGAATTGTCTTTATTTTACAAAACATATTCTACACACTTGCTTTAGGGCTAAAATAATTTACAAGGACACCCCCCCCCCCATTTTTATAGGTATAAGTGAGGCAAAACATATTTTAGAAAATTTACCATTTCATAAAATATTCTGTATCAGTATCAATTAGTTTTTCAATAAGGCAGCATCACCATCTTTTTCTAATAATTTTGCAGGTGAATCCTCTCTTTTTCTGCCCTACAGTATTTACTTAAGGCACCTTCTGACGTAACACTGAGCATATTGATAGCATGCTCAAGTGTTCTCACCCATATCTGGTAGGTGACCTACGAAATCTCATTTACTTTTCCATCCACCCAAAACCATCATTACTTGTAAGAGTTAATACTTATGATAAATTAGCAGATTCCATAAGGAGAAAGTTTGTTTCTGTCTGGGGACACTATTCTTTACATTTCAGGGGTGAGTCTACATTAGATATTTTAGTTTGGATCAGACCTGCACTTTTGGTGCACTTAACCATGCTTTCTTTCACATGGCAGGATGGTTTTGGACTGTGCGACTAGATTCCTTTGAAATGAAACCAAGCCAGATGATGTTCTCTGTGAGAACAGCTAATGTGCTCCAACTGGTAATGGGACCTCCGCCAAGAAACCAGCCTTTTATATTTTTTAGGTATGCAACTAAATTTGTATATTTCAAGTATGTTTTTGCTGGAAGATGTTAGGTTACAACAGCATGCAAGAAAGAAAGATAGAAGTTACAGTAGGGAAAAAATCATCATTTAGCTTCAAGAACTGTGAAGAACATGTATAATTAGGATTTTACAACAGTGTGACACCCTAAGAGAAATCAACAGCAATTGTGATGCAACATCTGGTCCTTCCAAAGACGTACATCCCAAAACAAAAGCTACTAAGAACCAAAATGTAGACAGAATAGCAATGAACGAGAAGGAAAAGAGACATGGATTAGTTCCTGAATTCCTCATTTTTTGTTGAAGTTTGGTTTTGGTTTTTTTTTTTTCTTCTATAGCAGAAAGTCAAACCTTAGCCCAAGAAATGTCTAACATTATACAAATTTTCTGAAATTTAAAATATTTTTTAAGCTTTGTGATGCATGTTACAGATACCTATTTATCATTACTAAGTGTCTCTGACATACTGTCATGAGAAGCCAATAAGCCCGGATCTCTGACTGTGTGGTTAAAACCAGAAGCACTTAGGCAGCCCACGTAAGCGATGGTGGTTTAAAATTTAAGGAAATGGTGATGACTAGTGATTTTGTCTGAGAAATAAGCTTTAACTATGGAAAGGCCTTTTATGCTGCGCTTCCATACGTTATTTCAGTTACCATTGGGTCACTGCCTTTGGAGAAGATAATAACTTGCTACATTACAAGAACGAGTGAAATCACAGTAACTGGATAGGAAAAGGCTGTTTCTGGATGCTTCCAGAGCACGCATTGACCATGAAAAGCCACAGCTCATTCCTTCAATGGGTGTAGTTATGGAAATCCCATTATATGCAGAATTTCATATCGCTGCCCCTCAGTACTAAACGACTATAGGTACTGCAGCATGTGCAATAGGGTGTAAATACCTCTGTCTCATGTTAAGCAACGTCAGAGAAAAACAATGTTAGACGTTCATTTGGTAGCCTCAGATGTAGGTGCTCAAGGCTGAAATCCTAGTTCTTGCTCTGATTTTCTTTGCAGTTGTGACTATTTAAAGATACGAGCACACAACTTCCTGCAAACAGAGTCAAGTGATGTCTGTAGAAGCAAAGTACATTAACTTTTCCTAAAGATCCCACTGAGGAGGCTATTTGTAGGTCCAGCAGAGTGAGGTGTCTGCTTGCAAAAGAGCTATACACAACTTTATGCTTTACTTTCTCACCAGAAAAATGGGGCTAATCAGACTGCATGCCTCAGGGAGGATTTGAAACCCTTAACAACATACCTAACCAATCTATTAAGTACTTATATATTATAGTGACAGAAGTCATAAAGTATACTTCAGGAAGCTACATGTTAAGCACTATACAAACATTTAATTTAGCCAAGCTTTAATACTTTTAATATAGCTTGGGGAAAGAACAGCAAACAAATTTGGACCTTGGAGTAAAACGCAGCACAAGATTTATATTGCTTATGTGTTTCTTCTGATGCAAAATCTAACAGAATTGGATTAATCATCACTTGCTGCTAAATTTTGGTTTTACAGAGTGTTGGATGCTTGACCTGATTTTAAAGGATTTAAATCTCAAACCTCTTATCCTTAATAGTGATTCCAAACTTCATAGCTTTGAAGGAGGGAGAGGAAATAAGATCTGCTGCATAGTCATTGAGATGAGGAGTCCCAGTAAGTATTAATTCCTGTCATGTTTGGAAAGACCTATACGGCTACACACTGGGAAACATTACATGTTACCTGTGCAAGTGAAAACTGAGAATTGAACAGGTAATTAGGAACCTAAGCTGTCCTGCTTGGAATTAGATGTGTACAACAATAACAACAGACAGATCTCAAGGTTCTCAGGTTAGATAAATGAGGGAGAATAAAATAGAATACTTAGCCCAATATTTTCTGAAATGCTACTTGAAATAACTGTGGGGAAATAACAACCCTGTAATGGTGGGAATCTTATTTTTTCATTTTACTCCTACTCAGAAATCAGAAGCTGAAAGCAGTTATTTAGGACTTTTGTTCTTAATGAAGGGGGTTAAGCAGTACTTAGAAGTGGGGGGAATTGTTTCCATTAGCAAAAGAAAGACGTAATGACTAGTGCTTCTTTCAAGAGTCCTGTTTATTTATCAAAAATGCTGGAGCTTCTGCAAGCACCACAGGGCTCAAAAAGCACAGAAAATTGCTTTGCTTACAGACCTACGTGCCTTTATCTGGTCACCATCTCCAGCTGAAAACTTCTTTCTCAGCTTTTTCTTTGGACTGTGTTAAATGTGCTTCTCTGCAACTCTTAGTACTATCTTTCCTGAGTGAATCTGTTTTAAAATAGGTTGCATTTCCAAGTTAATATTACTGTCCTGTAAGGATTTTTCCAATGCCTCTGAAA
>NW_009258961.1:1184119-1194803 GCF_000687185.1 Egretta garzetta | reverse complement strand
AACCCTAGGCACATTCCCTGTTAAGTACAAGTCGAACACTAACTTTTAGCTCTTAAATATGCAGAATATTAATTCTTCCTTCTGATTTAGGAGTATAAATACTGGATAAGGTCCTGTCCCAGGTTTTCACTAATAAATTCTCATAATGTCACTGTGAAGTTGAAAGAAACCATGAAGTTTTAACCGGTTAGCTAGGGAGTCCAACTGCAGACCCATCTACAAGGATCATCTGAACTGGGTTATTACCAATCCTTAGCAAGAATTGCATTACTTCCAGCAAAGAATCAGATTAGCCTTGGGAAATATAAGTGCTTTTCTGGTACTTGCTGGACAGAAATGGATGTGAAGAACCAAAACCTGGGCTAGGAGCAGAAAAGAACAGTGTCTCCTCTCTCTGGACTGGATGGTGGAGGCAGAAGGCAGCAGGAGCTGGCTTCTTGTGCGGATATTACTTGGAAAAATTAATCCCATTCCCACCTCATTATCTGACCGCAGCTGCTCGTTCAAGTTCTGCAGTTAGTATGCACAGGCATCAAGCCTTTCCCATGAAGGCTGCATATGACGGATAAGAAAAAGAAAGGAGGGAGAGAGGGAGGCAGTGGGAGAGAAGGCAGGACAGAATTGGAAGAGCGATATGTTGTGCAGGAAAAGAGGTTGATGAAAAGAAACAAGAATTACAGGGAATTTAAAACCTAGAAACGAAGGCCAGCAAAATACTAAAAATATTTCTTTTAAAATATGCATTAACCCCCTAACTGACATGGGGACACTTTGGGGCTGTCTCACTCCTTTCACACAAATTGGAAATGGCCCAGGAGAAGCAGCTTTGCTGGTGCATTTCACTCGAGACAACAGCTAACAGCTAATCTTCTCCGAGCCTGCTGCAGAGAGGCTGCTCAGCTGCTCCTCACTTGCCGGAGCCGGGTTCTGCTTTCCTCCCTTGCGGGAGAGAAAATCCTTGAGGGAAGCCATAATTTGCTTGTTACCCATTTGAAGGTTCTTAACACTTCACTGAGAACTGATCTTCTGTCCAGGCCAAAAAGCAACACAGCATTCGCTAAATCCTTAATCACTGCTATTTTGAAACAAGATGATTGCTCCGAGGAGAAACAGAGGAGGGGAGAAAAGGTTTTTCCTAGTGGTTAAGCATGAGAAATGTTAGCCGTGCAATAAAAAATTATTTATTTATTTATTTATTTTTAGTTTTGTAAGATTTCTTAGCTCTTTTAAACGTAATAAATCTACAGCGTGGTACAGGAAGAGGTAACATAATTGGGCACATGTTCTTAAAGTGAGACTAGGGAAGGATTATGTCCTCCAGTAAGGAAAATGCTCTTGCTAGTCTGTTGGATATCTCTTCTTTACTTCTCAAGGAATAGAGGACTGGTGCTGGGATGTCGATTTTTCTGTACTACACCCTCTGGCCCATCTTCTGTATTTCACAAGTTGTTATTTTACAGAGATACAATCAACATCCCTGAATATAGAAATGTTTTGGAAAACACCAACAAAAAAATTAGTTTGAGAGCTTTGGTTTTGAATTGGCAGAATATCCAGAGTACATGTATTAAACATTACCATGTATTATAAAATGAATGATCCTAAATGAATGAACCTAAAAATTCACAGAAAACAAAATGCCATTCACTGCAAATTTCACCGGTATTAAAATATCTTCCTCCCAGTTCCTGAAAACTCACATGCAAGAAAGCCTCTGAACTTTTGTCAAAGTTCTGAAACTTGAGGCCCACTGTTTTAACAACTAATTTCCATGCCTTTTATGGAAACATGCCTTTCCAAATGTCTTTTTATAATTTCATTTTTTTATAATTTATTTTTTGAGCTTGTTCAGCAGTCAGCAAAATATGATTTGCATTATGCCCCTTCCCTGAAATTCCTGAAAGCTAAACTTTTCCTTTAAAAAAATCAATTTATATGCAAATTATCACATATCTTTCTATAGCCCTAAATATTTCTCCATGCAAATCTTTTCAGCACAGATCCTCAGTGTACCTGAACCCACTCGGCATGCATTGGTTTTGATAACTCCAGTTTTCTTCCTTTCACGAACTGGAAGACTTACTGAATGAGAGAAACCAGCAAAATTACCAATGCAAAAAAAATGTCAACGTTTTTTCTTTAATGTAAATACTGCTGAAATGCATATACATAAAGAAGTGAAATGGACACTAAGCCCTCCTAGCTATTGATACTAGAATGCTATTGAAATAGGCGGCACAAAAGGATCCCCAGTTGCACGTCATATCCCACATTAAACACTGAATAACAGTCAAAATGATAGCATACCATCTAACCAAGTTACCCTGAAACGAGCTCCTGTGGCAGTGTATTCAGAGATGCTCTCTTCTTTTACTATGAAAGTGTTAGTTTCTTTGATTGCAGCTGTTAAGACTCTGGTTTCTAAGGATTTGAAAACTTGCAGGAATAGAATGCTGAGTTGTGGTAAATCATTAAAACTCCACTTGAAGATAAGATATAAGGTTAGAATGATATGTTTTCTTAAAAATATAACCTGAAATAAGAGCGTAACATTTAAAAAATATAAAATAACAAAATGCATTATGAGGAATGTAATAATACAGATTTTCTTTAGTTCTGCTATACTTCAAGTAGCTCTTGACATTGACTAATTAAATGTAGGCAGATTGATCATAATGGGCACTTCTGTTCTTTAGGCCTCTGGAATATAAACTGAACTGAAGAAAGGGTTTCCAGACCTAGGGACTGGGTCCTGGGAAGGTTTGCAGAAAGATCCAAAATCCAGCTATCCACAGTGGGAGAAGTGACACCTTTGGAAAATAATATGCAAACCGCTATATAAACTAGAGTCTGAGTTATCTTACTCATTATCAGGTTAATCAATGGCAAATCCAATGGGCAGTATTCATCTGTCATTTGAGACATCTGAGCCAAGTCCAGCAGATAGAGCACAAGAATTCTGGAGACCAAATGGGATATCTCACAACACTAAAAGTTACATGAGGAGCCTATAGTTAGGCAAATGTTTCCCTCTGCAGAAAATGTTGAGGACCAAAGGGAGGCTGAAATTTCAGTCCTTTCCTGGGCTTAGGCTCCCTATACATAGGTTCCCCCTCTGACTCTTTGCAGCCACACAGCTTCAAGAGGAAAAATGTCAGTACCTTGGTATTGAAGCACCAACGCCCTCAGGATCTGAGTAATCCAGAGCTGTACCTATGTATACCAAAGCAGATACAGAAGCTAGGTCCTTCTGGGAGAGTGGAAGCTACAGCTCCAAACTTCTACAGCAGACAGTACTGCTATATTGACTATGGCTGCTTCTGCCCCCCACGTGAAGAAAGGAAGCAGTAATCACCTACGCATTTTGTGGGGAAGCCTGTCCTAAAGGTTGTGTTAGGGACGCTCCAGAAATAACCATCAGCTGCAACTTCTGGGCATTTGGACAGAGGAGGACCTATGTTTTGTGATTCTGACTTGGCCTAAGACACTGTGCTATACAGAGTGGTGTGGAAGCACAGAAGTTTAAGGTCAGAACTATAAGGCAGGAGAATCATGCAAAACTTCAGAATTATAATTTTGCATGCACATGCTTAAATGCTGTCCAAATCTACTTAGGTCTTTTATTGGAACTTGCTAAAAAAAAAAAAAAAAAGTATAGCATAACAGCTTGAAATAACAACATCAATACTTTGCATCTGTGGGCTGTGACAATTCATATCTTATAAGTAGGCACAGGATTGTGGTCTAATACACTTTCACCAATGGGTTGGGCTCTGCAAGAGAAAATCACTTTAGTTTGCTCACCTTATTTTATGTGACACCATCAATTTAAAAAAGGACTAGTGGAAAACAGTACTACGAATGTGTTCAAAAGGCATAGCTGTTCTTCATGAGTGTAATAATTTTTATCAAACTTATGGAGCTTCTTATGCCTTTGAGACCCTCTTGACCTCTACAGTCAATGGAAATTTGAGCACAGGGATTAAGAACAGTTTTGTATTTCAAAAGTCTGCTGCCAAACTGCAGCATCTTCTCTTTGTTCTCTTTCGGAATGGCTTTAATAGATATGTTTTCTCTGCTCATCTGTATTCCTGAAACATCACTTTCAGCAAAGGAGTTGAGACAATTTTTAATGAAAAATTAAAATCTAGTGACTTTTACATTTAACAATATAACCTGTAGGATTTCTTTCCTCTATTACCAAGACTGTCCAGATGTTTGCACTCTTTTCCATATCACCACACCTATCCAAAGACAAATGAACACTTTGGTTTACACAAAGACTTCTATAATCGAAGAATCATTTTCATATGATCTGTTATTATTTACAAATCTGAAAGCATCTTTCAGTACTTCCTACCAACGTATCACAGCAGGAAGTTGATTGGTTGAATTGAAAATATTTTACCTGGACTTAGTCCAAATGGCTCAGAGGCACATCAGAGCCTGAGAAGATACACATTTCAGAAGCTAACCAGGATGAAAGCAACACTGTGTTTCTGCACAATATGTAATTTTGAAGTGTCACCCATGAACACCAAGCACAGGTAAGCTTCCCTTCTGCATAAGCTGTTTCACCAGCTTACAGTTAATTGCTAGCTGCAGACTAATTCCTAGCTGTGACTCATACCCCAAAATGCAAATGTGGCACAGGTTTTAAACCCTGATTTCTCAAATGTAAAAATAGTTTGCTACCTTGAAATGTTTTATGCACTTTTGTGCTTTACACCACACAGAAGTACAATATATATACACAAACACATATATATATGTAGAAAGTAACATATTTACAGTTTCATGGCTCTATAACTTTTCAGAGGGGGGTGGAAAAGAACTATTTAAGCTTGAGTTCCATACCGGCACAAAACCAGGTATCAACTAGATATAAATCTGGAAACAGAAACACGGTTAATAGCAAATGCAACCAAGGAGCAAGGCCTTGTAAGAGTCTTCCATCAGAAGAAATTAAGCATTCATACAAAATTTTGCTTTCTGCCTTGACAACTTTTTTATTCCTTTGTTTCAGTCTTTTCCACATCCCGACCCAAACCTTTCTGTACAGAACCCTTGTGTCAATGACAAACAGTCTATGCAAGCTTATTAACTGGAGGGGTCCTGACTTTTCGGTAAGAAGGTTGCATTTTTAATTCCTTCCTCAATCGTCATCCAAGGAATTTAAAAAACTTTTACTATATTTTACTATATATAAAATTACTAATTTTGTGGACAATTTTGATTTTAATACTGTATTTTCACTATCTTAGCTACTAGGTCAAACAGTAAGTGTTCTCTGAAAACAATGTAATTTTGCAATATTTGAAGAGCTGCTCTAACTGTCCCTTCCAAGTCAAAGGTCACCTCCAAAAGATGTCTCTGAAAGGAGATTCTGAAAGCTTCCTCTCAATTATTTCAAACTGAAATCTGAGAAGTGGAAAACAAAAGACTTTGTGGGTAGCCTCAATGTGAAAAATTTACTGTGTATGCAGGTCAGAAAATCAATGTAGCCCACAATTTACTGCTCTGAGCTTTTACTTGTTTAACTGCTTTGTGTTGAGATTGGATATTCATTAGGGATGTTTCACTGCTTATAAAGATTCCTAAAAACCAAGGGAAAACAAATCTATTCTTTCAGCAACTCGTATTTTTACCAGTTGTTTGAGTAGAAATATTCATTTACAGATTAAATATAGGCAGTTATTATTAATGTTCTAATGACACATTTAATTTCTCCTTAAAGTTTCATCGTAGTCTCATCCTGAAGGGCAAAGAAACACTGATTGCTTACAGTTTCAGAACAAGACTTGAAATTTGTTCATTCTCCTGTAAGCCATAATGATGTCATAACCAAAAATCTGCAAACACTTATTTCCCATGTGAATTCTACAAAGCCTCCTACCATTCCACCTGCATATACAGTCTTAAAAAAGGAAATAATTCAGACACTAACATCACCAGATTTTCTGTGAAAGTCTCTGCTGGCCTCAGCATTGCTGGGCTCCTAAGCAGGGTGGGAGCAACCAAAAGGCTTCCACTGATCTACCACACAAAGCTGCTTTTGTCAATAGATGCAGTTTCTCTCCTTTCACTCCTTTCTCTCATCCCACTCTAAGGATTACTCATGAAGCTTTTAATGCTATGTATTGCCTAGGGAAAAAGCACTGTGGTTTTGACTCATTCATCATCAGCGTTCTTACACGATGCTCTGCTGATACCCACTGTTCCTCCTCTGTTAGAAGTGTCTCTCCTAGCACTGCTCTTACACATGTCCTTGCATCAACCAGTGTGCCAGGCTGGTTCTGTCACCAAGCCCAGTGCTGTGCTATTACAAATTTCCTTTATTTATTAAGTCAGGAACGAAACATAGACCCAAGGCTTTCTTGTATAAAACTACAATTTTGTGTGTTGGGGATATTGAGTCACAGGCATACAAAACCCAAGGATTTAAGTTTTTTCTGTTAATAATTTTATTTTTCTGAGTCTGTGCTTCCATTAAAAGTGCTACAGATCAGCAAAGCTTCTAGTGTGCCTAGCCATGAATATGGTCAGTGCAGTGTAAGTCACTGGCCAGCTGTTCTGCAGAGATTGCAGCTCAGTGAAACAACTAGCAGTCTCAAGGTGCATATTTTCTCCATTTAGATTCATAATAATATGGGCAGAAAACAAGGGGAGACAACAACATCAAAATGCGCACAACTTCTGCTCTTCTCTTTTTCCTCAGCTGAACTATGTTTCTGTGAAGGCTGCAGTTTAGGTTAAAATCTTACTTTGGTTTCATATGCTTCAACTTTTCTAAAAATAAAAATTCTCCTTCAGCAGAAAAAAATCCTGAAAAAAGTCCCTTACTTGAAATGTAACAAAGTGGGAAGAAGGTAGAGTATCAAGAAAATATTGAGTTATTAGAAAAATAACCCCCCAAACTTTTATGGCATCTTTTGCTAACAACAAACTAAAAAAATGTTAAAGAAGAGATAAAATGCAATATACATATATACACATAAACGAAGCTAATCTTCAGTGAGTGAGTCTTTATTAAATGACCAGTGTCTGATCATGTTTCTGTGTTGCCTGTGCACCTCTGTTGTTACTGTTTATTTAGAAAGCAATTAAGAATACATTTACCTGATTAGGTGACTTGGCTGTCTATCCTGAACTCATTCACAATATGCTGGTTAATATGCCAGATTGACATGGATGCCCACCCACTCTCTTACAGTCAAATACCCCTTTCACGATGGGAGATGCTTTCTGGAGTATTTCTTGATTATCGCTGGTGTGTGATATATTCCAGTGCCTTTCAGTGCAAAGGTGAACAACTTGTTTTAAATGGTTTTCAGCTGAAATTTTCTACCTATTGGGAATGGCTAGGATCAGCTTCCTAAATCTTCAGTTATTGCTCAAAATAACCAGTTTAACTTAGCACCAAGTGGGATTGAAGCATGCACACAAGTCACTCACTGGAGATGGGGTTTATCTCATCCACCTGTAGATCTCTGTAGACATCTACAACAGATTTAGTTTTCTAGAGCTCCTTTTTTAGTGGTAGTGAGAAGTAGGAACTTATAGAGAGCAATTGAAGTGGTCTGTATCAGAGCTCTACCTAAGAAATGAGGGAAATGGCACTCTAGAAGTGCCTATTCTTTTTCTGTAAAGGAAGCTTGAATGACCACTTGAGATACTGCCAAGACATTATAGATGTCTACGTAGATGAGAGGCCTCCTTCCATGGATTTTTGCTGAAAGGCGAGAGCTTTTGAAACTTCCTCCCACTGTTTCCTGAGTGAATGAGTATTTACAGTACTTTTCAAAGCAGAGTCAAGCAGGTTAGTTTGAACAGCTGATTTCGGAAGCTGCTCTCACTTCACTAGCACTTCGCTACCAGCTCTCTCCAGCTGACACCAGGGAGTGGAAATTTTCAAAGCTACTGAGTCTCTGGAATTGATTTCTCATCCACTACCTTTACTCTTTACGCACTTGTCTTCAACCTTAGTATGCACCTGAATGCTATACCAGTGCACACAAAAAATGCTAGTGCACCTCAGTATCATCTGTAACTGTCTGGATACTCACCTCCTAAGCCTTTTTTATTTGCAAGAAAATGTCTAGAATCAAATTAGGATGTTAGTGTCTATTGTCCTATATCACTACACTCTGTTTTATTACTACAGCATCACTTCTACCTGTTAAATTAGACCTGAATAAAGGGTCAAGCTCACTGTAAAATAAACATGACATAGGGGAATATGATTATTCTCATAACTTAGGTTTTTGAGTAATTTCTGTTTAAATTTCTGGTTCTGGCCCTGCATTTATGCCCAGACATGTACCAAATATGGACAGACAGAATGTATTTTAAAATCACATGCGAGCAGCCAGTTCATTCCACCAATATAACATTATACTGGCAACTTGGGAATCTAGTGTAATGATCATTTAGCATTGTTTTTCTTTTAGAAATGCATCTCTTGATTCAACAAGGAAAAAGAGACAAAATGTGATGAATCTCTTGGTTGTTTTTATTTGGCTTATTTATTTTTTTATGCAGCCTTCAAGTTGATTTATAGCATTACATTAAAAAAACTTGGTGGTGGCAGTCTTTGTTGCAAAACAAATGGATCAAATTAACCATCCTGTGTACTACAGTTCTGGACAACAAAGTGCCAAACAGTACATGGGTGGGTTCAGCACTTTTAAAATGCTCTGTATATACCTTAATGCTTACTCCAGCCATTGATTGATTAGACTACAGTTATCATGTAAAAGGATCATCCCCATTACAAGGAAAAAGAAGAAAAAAACCAGCTATCAAGTACTTGGACCTCTATTAATATCGCCTGAGAAACACTCAGTATGAATGAGAGCCTGAAATGGGGGACAAAGGTGAACTTTTTCAATGCTAGTAATTAATTCTTGCTTTGCATAGGCTAATTGAGGGCAACCATAGAATATTGCATGTCATTTCATTACTGAGCCATCAGATGGACTTCCACTTGCATACCCTGGTAAATGTGTTAACCCATGAGTACCTTGGCTGCTGGACTCACATCGAAGACAAAAGCCTCCTTACGCTTCCCATCATTCCCATCTTCCTTTTAAATGTTGTAATTTCCCTTTCACTAACTGTATTTTCTGTAGACTAAACAAACAAATAAACAACAAAAAAATGTAGAATCCCATGCTTTGCTTTGCTTTAGGATGAAAAAGGGCATGTATAACTAAAATAAAACCATTCTGGAATGGCACTAAATATGATCTAACATTATAATGCAATTTCCTGCCTGGGATTTTCATGCTGTTGTGGTCATTGCTGTCATAACCCTTAGCTTCCCTATGTCTGTGCAAATCCTTACCCAGCTGCCCAACCCCAAGAATCAGGCTGTGAAGAAAGCCGAAGGCAGCTGCCAATGTAACCGATACTAGACAAATATGAGGTCTGTGATGGAAATAAAACCAGGTTCCTCATTTCTTCATGAATTCCATGAACCTCCCTATGACATAAAGTACAACTTCATTGACAGTTTAATCCACTTGTTCTGCAAAATCTTACGTACACTTTTTTGCAGACCTTTCTGTTAGTGATTCACTCACTAGTGATACTTTCAAGGCCACCATACGTTGTTTGGCTGAGTACACATGTGAATTAGTAAGAGAGTTTCATCTTCTGTCTGAAGGATAATTTGTGGGGCATAGAAATCTGCCTGCTTCTTCAGAATTTTGACACAAATCTTATGTTCGGTGTGATCTGAGATAAGAATTCCTTTGGTTAATTCCTACAAATTATTTCAGTTAGTGCAAGTGATAGAAGTACGGGTCTTCAAAATAGATCAATGTACACTGGTACTAGGTTCACGCACCTTCCTTCCAGGAGTTTAAAGAAGAGCATAACTTCTGTAGAATTCTTGTACAATATGGAGTTTTCTTCAATCTGTTGAAATTTAAGATCTGAATCTCTGGAATTGCATCTCTTTCTCCTTGTTGACTTTGTTGGATTTTAGGGAAAATGCTTTCTGACTTGGATGTTTTGGTCAGATGCCTAAATTACCAGGAATAAACATAGGCTTCAGTGCATCAATGAAAAGGACAAGGATTCTGATTAGTGAAGTCCTTCTAAAATAAATGTGGCCTAAGTCAAGACCTTTGAAAAGTTTCCATACTGTTCACAATATCTTGCGGTGCTGCTTTACATTACCACCATGTTAGCAAATGGTGGTGAGATCAGGACCTTAGAGTTGATATCATACATAATAAACGGCAAATTGTGGACAAAGTGTGCCCTTACTTGGCATTATAACACAGGAGCTTGTGTCACAATATTTTTAAATAAAGTGAGTAATATTCCAGTACCTGCTTGCTTTGTGCCACACAGACACAAGGCACGGCCTTGATCACCTGAGATGTACGTGTTTGTCAAAGCTGAGGGTAAATTCTCACCTAGGAAAGAATTAAAACTGTTGTACTCATGAGAGAGTCATAATCACAAAACTGTATCATAAACTCTATTCGCACCCTCCTGCCACTAGCTCCTGATGGGGAGACCTTCCTGTTTTTGCAGCAACAGCAGCCTTTGTAGCAGGCAGCAGTCCTTCTCACCAAGGCTGAGAGGTTGATGCCTTCAGTTTGGTCAAGAGTGGGCAAAAGAAAATTTAATCAAAACCAGTCAGAAGATAGGGCCAACACGAGATGGGTGT
>NW_009258961.1:1170254-1184063 GCF_000687185.1 Egretta garzetta | reverse complement strand
ACATTTCACACAAATTAAATGCATCTCTGGTCTCAATGGGTTTGGATGGCTGCCCTGCATACTGCTTTCTGATTTCATCTTGTATACACAGCTGCATATTTACCTGCTGTTTGTGTGGTATTGTGTGTTGTACTGTATGCAATATAGCTAGTTTGACCCATATTAGTGAAACAGCAGGACACAGGTACTGATACACTCAGCTTGGTATCTGATGACAAAAAACCCAACCAAACAAACAATCAAACCAATGGCAAACTAGTTTACTCCTGTATTCTTTTCGTGTCCCACAAGGCAGTTTGCAAAAAAAAACACCCAGAAAATGAGCTCATTGTTTTTACTATTATCAGCAACATATTTGTTTGATCTTCAGTTAAACTGGTGCCCTTTTTTTTTCATATAAAGTTACAGGGGGTTTTGTTTTGTTATGATTTGGCTTCATGTAAATAATTTCATTATTCAAATGAAACTGAATAATTAAATAAATATTTTTTAGCAAATTTCCCAAGGGGCAATTCTTTTTGCAAAATGATTAACATATAGTTTGATGATTTCAGTAGTAAGAAAGGGAAGTGAATTAATTTCATTTTCGCCACGAATCTTTTCTATTTGCTTAAAAAATCTTCACAGTTTTGAAGATTTCAGGGAAGATTAACCCATTAGTAAGAGAGATATTTATCACAATTAAAAGAGAGGAACATTTTCTTGCTATAACTGACTTGCTGTTTTTTTCCATGTACTAACGGCTGTTATCCTTAGGGCTCATTACACCTTGCAAACTGTCTGATGTTTCCAAACATAAGGTATTATCCAAAATGGTCTTTTACTGGGCAAAAATCCTGGATTCTCCACATTTATTATCCTTCATTTCCATCAGACGAACTTCCATGTGCTCTAAAGGTACATCGTGATATACTACCATTAGACCTTTATTCAGCCATAATAATGCTGTTAATTACAATGGAAACTGCACTTTTTAAAAGAAAACTGAATTTAACACTAGAATTTAACCAGAACATGCATTTATTTTGTCAAATAGCATTATGTACTTTCTTAGCTATGCTGACTAAAAAGGGCTTTTGTTTGAATGGATAAGAAAGCAAAATATGCCTTGATCTCTCAGCCCTTGAGACTGCAAGGCCTTGTAAATCCAGAATACATGCAGTAACAAGGGACTGGTACGTTATATTGCTGGGAGAGATGCCTGTTTATTTATTTATTTTAAAACTGAATTTAAATCCATCATCAGTGAAAGACAGAGGAAACAAAGTAAGTCTGCTCCTGAGCAGGGATAAGACTATTTGATTCAACTGAACTTCATACCACAGGGCTTCTCCTGATGGGGGGGGTTGTCTACAAGAAGAGTATGAACAACTTCCAAAGCATCATCATATCTGGTATGCTTCTCTTTTGTAAATTACACAAGAAATCGATACTTAAAGTAAGGCTGTCGAAACTGCCTAGTACTAACATATGAGTGACTCTAAATTAATCACAGATTATTGATCATTCTATCACTAGAACAGCATTGGTGGGGAATAACCAACTAGTTCAGTTTGTTGTCAGTTCTGAGAAATGAAAAACTGGAAAACACACCTACCAAATGGACCTTGAATATAAATCCATTCTGAGGACTTGCACATTATTCTCAGCCTGACAAGCCCACCTCGGCTGAAGGATTTATATAGTGTCTGCTGTCGGCGAAGGCAACAAACCATAATTACCTGGATTGAGTGTTGCTCTAAAATAGCACAACAGGAAGATAACATTTATGAATCACAATTAGTATGAACCTTGCCACACAGGTGGATCATGGAGCTGGTGTTCATCAGTGCCCCAAAATAAAGCAACAAAATGATCCACAGTGCCTTGCAGGCCCTCTCCCTAGTCTGAGAGAAATAAGAATAAATTAATGCTATTTTAGTTGAAACCCATCTATGTACTAAAGCTTTAACTGAATGGCAGCGTTATTCATATGATACTGTTGATAGTTATTTTAAAACTTGTTTAGGAGAAAAGGGACAGTGCCTATTGCAAAACATTTATTTCCCTGGTATCAATGCAGCTTCTCAGATATATATGTGGATATGTATATGTGTATGCATATATTTATGCACACAGATATGCATGTATAAGCACCACTTAGTAATTCAGGAATTGCAGTTCAGTCATTATAACTGGAATTAATAATCTCTCCAAGGGTCTTGTAGAGTTCTTTGAGGTCATATGGGAGAAACATATCAGATATCTGTTTCCAGTTTCCTTGCAGAGGAAGCAGTGACAAAAATAGCCTGGGGGAAATACTTTGTGTCCCTCAGCAATGGCCAGGGGAGAGACAGTACTGGCAAATCCCTCATTTGCCAGAGGCTTGGTGTCTCTCTCTGAAAATAAATAGTATGTAATGATATTACTGCAAAAATTGCATATACTTAGTCATCTGTGAGAGTCAAAAGAGCTATTAACTGTCCCTGACTCCACACAAATAGTCTAAACAAAAGCTTTACCTCCTCCTGTAAGTGATGATTTCACATGTAAAGGCAAGGGGTGTCACAGGAAAGAGATGATTTTCAGGGAACTTAAGGAAAAAAGATTATTAGAAACTGCATGACAGAGCACAGCTGAACTTTAGTAAACAGATGCACAAATAGGCTAATAAACCGACTGCATAACTTCTGTTTGCTAACTTATCCTAAAATATCAGTGTTCAAAAAGGAAAGAAAAATAAATAAGTTCTTGCTCACAAGGCCTGTGTCCACAATGCTTAGGGCTATCAGAGAGAGCTAGAGAGGTCCAAAACATATCAAAAGACTGACCTGAAAAAAAAAATGGCATGGACGACCAGAGATTGAATACTCAAGTCGATTTCCTGGCTCTCTTTTATTTAGCAATATTGTTATCATTGATCACGAGAGCTATGTCTAACAGCATTTATCAACAGTATGCAGTAGCGTGGAAAAGAAAATTTAAATAATATTTCCTGTTTATATAAATTTGATATTTTAGTCCAAATTTGATCAGAAAATGAGAATTAGTATTAGTCATGGACAAACAATATGTAAGAGAAATTTAAATTATTTTTAAAGAAATTATTTTTATTAAACAGCATTGCTTTTCATTTGTATGGAGAAAAAAAATAATCCATTGTAATATGAATTAAGAAATTTTAATTTAACTTGAAAAATGTTTTCTTTTTCACTTGATTTTTTGAAGGTGAAAGAGAGGACCCATTTTTGTAACAAAAAGAAGAATATGAAACTATTTGAACCTCTTTGGCACTTAACACTGTTAACTACACAGAAAGTCTTCAGTGTGGTGTTTTAAAGGGCCAAAGCTCTCAAAAATAAGAATCATCTCTCCCAAAACAACCTGCAATGCTCTAGGACTTCTTCATGCCGTTACCTTTCTGTAGCAATGTACCTTAGAGAACCATAAAGTTCTCACTTTGAAGGTAGCAATAGTAGCTTTAGGTCTCAGTATCAACAGTTGTTCCTCATCATCCCCTTACAGGTAGCAATAGTAGCTTTAGGTCTCAGTATCAATCCCCTTATTGAGCTGCTTTAATAAGTCATCATTTGGGTTCGCCTGAACCATCTTCCACAGTGATTTAAATTAATACAGGTGGTTTGCACTGAAAGAGAGTGGGAGGACTCCCACAAGCTGTTATTTGGCCTCAGCTGTGGGGGCTGTAATGATTACCTAGAGAAGCAGCAATAGACAGCTGTGAAAAGTAAATTCAAACGGTTCTAGCTAGATCTTGTTTGTCTGCACTAACTTAATCAGCACCGTCCTAAGCACAGATGAGTTCTTTGGATTTCATTCATCCAAAGGCTGAGGAGGCTGGCCTGACCTTTCTTAGCTTATAAAGCACAATGAGATCACAGTCTATTGCTTCAGTGGAAAAATAGCAAAAGATTAGTTTTATGATGATTTAATAGTTTTGACATGGCCATAGGGCATATCTCGTTTCTAACTTTCATCTTCCAGCACGTTCTTTTCTTTACCTTAATAGCATGCAGCTAGAAAACTCAAATTTTTGCTCTTTAAAGTAAAGGAATATGTGAAACTGCAACAGAAACAAGTTGCTGGAGAAGATTATGGAAAGAAATGTGAATTCTTTAATTCATACCCTAGAGAAATCCCGAACCCCAAAGTTTCAAAGCCTTATTTGTTAAAGCACAGAGAAACAATAAACCTCAGCAGGGATGAAGGAGCAAGTTGTGAAACTTTAACAAGATCTCCAAGGAAGCGTAGACAAAAAGGTAAAGAAACGATATTGCTAACTTCAAAAAAAAAATAGCTAAGGTAAAGTTTCACTTTCATGAACTTCATGTGAACCCTGGATAACCTGGCCAAAGTCTGAGTTCTCACCAAAACATCTTTTCTTAGCTGAAGGACAGTCTTAAAATGTTTAAATTTTTTTAGAAGCTCTATTAATCAGAACTTGGGAAAGTAGAACACAAGATGCTATAAATTGAAATAACCGAATGCTGTATACCACTGTATTTTCTTTTATCATTATGACTTTAGCTGATTTCTTACAATTATCTGTTATCTGCTATCTTACAATTATCTGTTACTTTATGAAGACTGTAAAGCTTTCACATAGAAAATACATGAATCCAACTATGCACCTACCCCTGTCTGTGATCCATACTTGCCTAGTTGAAAGAGTTAATCCAGACGGCTTAATCATTTGATCATTCCACTAAAATTAGTTTTTTATTTGTTTAAAATAAAAAAAAATTAAATGTGTGTCTAAGGCCTGAGAATCATACCTTTCCTTCTTCCCCCTCACCTTCCCCAACCCAATACAATCCTATCAGTGCTTGGTAATTTGTTAGCATTAGTACAGCTATCAAGATCATGAAATTTGAATGAGGGAAACAAAAGACAAAAATATCTATTCCTTGTAACAGTACTTTACATGCACTTAAGCTATTGGAGCTACTTGCCTGGAAATATAAAGATTAATGCATTCAGAACCAAATTTATGAAAAAGTAAAAATCATGTTGTACTATTTCTGTATGATGCACTAAATATTTCGTGACTGGAGCTTGGCAAACAATGTTTTTATGCTTTGCTGGCAAATCATGGGAAAAATGAAAAATCAATTTGTACTGAATATTTTATTATTTTTTAATCAAGTAGAAAAAAAAAGATATTTCATGTTGAAGGCAAGATCTCATTTCAAAAAACCTCCAACTTTTCAGTTAACAAAGATAACAGAAATTTTAAATAAAAAATAATCTGGAACAGAAAACCGAAAACAGTTTAGGACTAGCCCTGGCTTCTAAGTTAAACTTAATGGTGTATAATGTACAAGGAAGAGAACTAGATCAATTGCTTTTCTGCCATGTATGCGTAACCTGAGTAGTTTCTTTTTTTATTTTAATGATGCTTGTCCTGAAACTCTGTGTATGGAAGATCCTATTTACTTAGTCAGGAGGGTTGGTGTAGAAAACATTTAACTAAATTTGTATCCAAATTCCAATTGTTACAAAAAGGACTTCTGGAAGCATTCAAATTCCAGAAGAGAGGAAGGTGGTTAACTCTTCGCTTGCTTCACCTCCTAATTTTTTCCTTATGCATTTAAATCTGTATGGAAGTCCTGCTGGGCTTATGAAGATAACAGAATTTTAACTTAAGATGATCAGTACAGTGTGTCCTGATCCACTCAGGTTCTGATTTCCAAAATCCCCCTAAGACTTTTAGGCAGTGCAAAAGATCTGCCACTCACTGTGAGCATACTTGAAGGGGTAGGTAGCCTCATCCTTGGGATACAGCAATAGATAAAGGTTAAAACCCCCCATCTTTTCTTTTTCTTCATCACCTCTGGCTGCTTACAGCATGTGAAGAGCTGTACAGGGGCCCAAAACAGTGATTCCCACACCCACAAACAACTTTACCCTGCCTAAGACTGAAACATGGGGAGCACAAAAACCAACACGACTTTTCCTCCTGCACTTGCTTTTTGTGAAGAACTGGCTGAATCAATATTGCTTACTGCATTGTCAAAATGTGTATCCTCATGCACATTAGGCATTCCCAGAATACTGGATTTCTTGATTTCTATACTATTTAAAAGACTTGAAATAATGAAATTTAAATGTGGAGAGAAGTAACGGCAAGAAAATATGTTACTGGAGCTATAACAGGTTTTGTACATTTTTCTTTAAAAATAGTCTTATAGGCAACCTGTTTTTAGGTAACCTATCAATCTTATCAATTTTAAGGCATGAAAATCATGTTTCTCCTTTCAGTATTAGATATCTGCCTTCTAAACAGAGCAAATAATATTTTTCTCCATATGGTAGATCTTAATCAATCCAATGTTTTAGATTGTTATTTAGAAAACACTTTGATCAGCTACTCGGTAAGGAAAGCAAAGGAATGCACTATTTTCCTTCCCTGCATGATCTAACATTCATGACCGAAGAGGACCTCTATCCTTTCTCATCCCGCCTCTCCCTGTGTCAATTTTTTGGTGACTCAGAACAATTCTAGTTGAACTCTCTAAGCTCCAACTACCCGGTCAATATCCTGAGTGGGTGAAAGATTAATTATTCCCACCGAGATGACTATGTCAGGATAGCAAAGGCCAATTACAGACAAAAGCTATCATGAAGCGGTCACTTCCAACCTCCTACCCATGCCAATCCCAAATGTAAATGTATTAGTTTAAGTACATTTTATGTAGCCAGGATGCTGGTGTCACTTTTTTTCATTTGCCACAGCTGAAGTATAGGTTTTGCTGAGCTGCGTGACCCATCTTGCAAGCAGCAGCAGGCACGTGCGGTGCCCAAAGCAGTGGTAATGCTAGGTGGGAGGGCAACAGACGGCACATCAAACATGCTTCTAGTACGCAAAGGGAACGGAGGTTGTCGAGTAATTGTGACTTCAAAAAACTCTTTTGCACGCTGCTTGTTGACAGCTGTTATTATGACATCTAATCTATAGTCATTATTCAGGGAAGCAGCTCAGCCAGGATCCTGCAGTCATTTTGCTAAACCCACTTAGTGGATTACCTCGAGCTGTAGTTCCCAGAAATTCAAGTTCTCTTCTATTTGGTTGCATGTGAGCAGAGTAAAAATCTTGATGGGTGAGTGGCAACAAAACCACCCCAAAATATTGAGAAAGAGAAATAACACTGGGGGCATAATTTGTGCCAGCAATCCTCGGTTGAGGAGTGTTTGCTGAAGGCCAGCAGCGTAGTTCCTAGGGATCCTTACTAAATGGACTAATTTTGAACAGTATTGAATCGAGTTGAGTTTAATTCTTTGCTATCTCAACTGTCATACAGTATTATCTCCACATGAATTAACTTTCCTGCTTCAGTCCTACTGCCATCACTGCTTTGAGGACTGGAGGACGTGCAATGTCCAGCCTTCAACATGCTCTGAATTATATCAGCTTTTCCTGTTGGCTCTGTCTGGCTTATGTCCATTTCTGTTTCCCTATTCACAGATGCTTCATTTGATGAAGTTACTGTATTTGGATCTTATTTATTATGCCTGTCCCTTTTTGAAGAACTTCTACCTTGGATAAAATCAGTAAGGATAGATTCAGTAAGCAGGGGAGTTACTTGCGACATTGCTGACACTGATTCATCAATTAATACATAATTAGTCACACGAAATGGAACAGCTCCAGCAGGAAAACCTGAAAAAGACTAATCCAGAGTAATGACTAACTTGTTCATCATGGCACTCTCTTCTCATGCTGGAGACCACAACCCTACACATTAAGCCTCGTTTCTCTCTCAATACTGGTTTTGACCAGGAACTCCATTAGGGAGCTGAGAAGGCTTTGCCAGCAAAAGCCTTCTTATACTGGCACAAACCAATAATGAGCTTCTGTTTCAATTAATTGGATTTTCCAGCTAAAATAAAACAAACAAAACATTGTCAGGAAGTTCTTGGCCACTTCTAATATGCACAAAGCAGTTCCTGGACCATCTCCATCCCTAACATTAAGAACAAGTTAATGCAGTACAGTTTGATGAATTGATTTGAGCATTAATTCACAAACCTCAGTAGAAGGTTTGACAGGTACATTGCTCAGTCATGCTGTAACATTACCCCAATAACTGTGTCACTGCAAGTATGTATCTAGCCAGTAAATGTCACCATCCTTGATGGGATTGGGAATAGCCTGTCTTTCTATTCTGGGTCCTGAGAAGAGGGAGAAAATAATCTAAAATTCCTTTTCAAGACCAATGGTTCTTTTTCACAACATCAAGACCTGGAAGGAAAAAAATACTCAATTAAGGATTCTTCAGCAGTGCAAGTCAGGTCATTCACTGAATATCAATTAGCTGAAGAAAACTCAGTTTCAGTAGAGATTAACCTTAAAACACCATTGCTAGAATGAGGTTTCAAGATGCAAATACTGTATGTTAGTGGTTGGTCTCCTCAAAAAAAACCCCCACAAGATCTTGCACAGCTACAGTCTGCCTCTTTTGTGACTAATGTGGGGTTTGTTCAACATGAAATCTGTGACCTTACAGCCTTGGCTTGCTCAAAGAGCACCCGAGTGAGATTTTTAATATATGTCTAATAGAATGTAAGATGTAAATGAACATTAGTCAATTTTTCATGCTTATCATAATGTCTGATAATTTACAGAAGATCTGAATCACATAAGAAGATTCACACTCAAGCTCTGTAGGAGGGCCTGTAAATAAGGAACCCAATGATTCACAAATACTGACAAAAATCAGGATGATGAGACCAGATAAACAAATAAAAAGGAAACTGAATTCTGTCTTTCAGCAACTGAAATGCTATATTGTAAGAAGCAGGTATATGTGGTTTAGGGAACAAACACCTGATTAGAACTTATTACTAGAAATAGCGCTTCTATTTTACAGTGTCAGCATGGTGAATTTCTATCAGCTATATAATGGAAACCTAAGCCTCATGTCAATTCAGAAAATAGTTAGACAAGATCCCTATTGATAGTCACAGCAGTGACTCAAACACAAGTTAGAAAACAGAATTACTGTTATTCCTCGACAAGAACAAACACCAAGCCTGATGCTATGGGTACCCTCATGTATGCCATCTGAACTTTGAGCATGACAATTTTATTCACTGCATGTGGTTCTAGGAAGTCACGTCATATGGTAAAATTCAATTTCAAAGAGTGTAAATATTTTAAACTTATGTAAATAACACTTTATTTTATGTGAAATAGACAAAATGGCAAGAGGCCTGTAAATAAAGTCAGTATTTCAGGGGTATATCTTGGTAGGAACTGGGGAAAACAGATTGGCAACAAAATGACAAATATTTGGTTAAGTAATTCAATCCAAACAATGGTTTGATCCAGCAAGCACTTCAGCCAATACAGAATCTGTGTGTGTGGCAGCTGAGCTGAATAAAATTAAATGTTTTGGGGCATTAGAGATTACACACATTGGATAAAGTCCGAAGGACGGATGTCACTATTTGCAATATAATACTTCTATTTTAAGATAGCTTTTAAAATCCATCACAATTTGTAATGCTTAATAGTTTATTCAATTAATGAAGCAATATGGACAGATTCTATTGGGAGTCAGCTTCCATTATTACACATTTATTTGCCTTGGCTTATCTCAGTGACAAAATGTGTGTAATTTCTAATGCCCCAAAACATTTAATTGAATTTTTAAAAAGGTGACACTGGTCTAGATGCTAAAGTGAAGCAGAATAACATGGTTCTGATGATTTTAACTCCCAGCTGACAATAATTTTATATTAACAAATACATGAATGTTTATAAAGTACTGATACATAATACATGAACTATACAATACTACTAAAAATGTATGATTTAAATGATTTTTTTTTAAAAAATGTGATTGTACAGAGACGATATACTTATATTGGACTTTTTTTACATTACTTCCATCAGGGACCATGAATATCACCAAAAGACTGAAAGATTTCCTGAATATCACCAATGTGATATTCATGATATGAAGTCAACACCAAGATACTATCCTCAAAAAAAACCCCAAACCAAACAAAAAACTGAAGAGCCATAATGTTAGCTATGAGTACCTATGCATTTATACAGCTAACTGTGCATTTATACTGAAATGTGTGGAAAGATACTCCTCTACACCAATCATGCACAATACAATTGTTTCAAATAAATAAAAAAGAAATTTTTTAAAATGTTGAGGGTTTTTTTTTCCATCTAACACTAACACTGAACAAGCATCTAGTTTAAGTCTCTGACACCTTTGCAAAGTGTTTAAAATTGGCAATGGCAAGTAAATTATACATTATGGTTGTTATGATTCTGTTGAAATTGTGAGACACATGTAAGTATAAAATTATAGACCTTAATATGACAGAAGACATAAGCTGAGGCTAGTATGCTAAGCTAAAGCTATGAAAAGCATATGCTGAACAATTTTTTTTTGCTTTATTATAATTCTGAGTGTTAATCATTCACAGCAGGAGGTGGTTTAGAGGTCTGATGGTTTGTTCTGATCAAAACTGTCACAGAAAAACATGATATCTTTCAAGCAAAAAGAGCAAATTAATTATACATTCCATTCACTAGTGGACACAGAATTGACAGCTTTTGCAGTGGCTCTTCTAGAAATAGGAATAAGCTATCACTGATTTTTACTTTTTTTTTCTCCCAAATCTGCTTTTGTCTGTTTACTGGGGTAATAAAACTTGTAGTGAGCCAGGGATTCAATTATTTTATTCATTTCTCCATAACCAGAAAATTTCGAATTACTATTTACCTTTATGCTAAACCTTTTTATCTATGACCTAACTTCTGCCTCTTTAATTTTCAGCCTTAGGGATTCTCAAATTATTTTTTTTTTAGTACAGATAATTTTCTCTCTCAAAATCTCATTGATTCTTTTTTTTTTTTTTCTTTTAACGGTTAGGAATCTCTAGTTATCATTGTTAGCAGAAAGATTTCTTGGACTTTGCCATGAAGAGATCTCTGCTTATAGATCTCACCTCTTTTTGTTCACAGATCTTACATGTCTTCATTAAAAGGAAGGAGTCAGATACCTCAATGATAAGGCACTTCAAGTTGTGGAGATTTAAGGCAGTGATGCACAGGGAAATAGAAGGACAGGCTGTTTCAGTGGAGTGAAACTTGGATGATACAGTTTTCCATACTTCCTTTATCATTATTGATTTTAAAAAGCGAATTAAATACAGCTTGCAGTTGGATACAGAATATCAAGGAGAGCAGAAAGATCAAGTATATTCCTCAGGAAAGTCTCAAGCTTGCCTAGAGACGAATTCAATCAACTGGGGTTTGAAACAAAACAGGCCTAGGGTCTGTTTTGGGAAGAGGTAAAAGCCAGCAGACTCTTAGGCTTAAAAGTTTCTTAAACAGGTCATGAAACATCCTGTCCAGAAATAATTGACCTTTTTTTTTTCTTGTCTTTTTTTAACATTAAATGTACTAACATAATGACTAGGAGCATAATACATACCCAAGACCCACTTCATAAAACGTTTACAAGTAATAGAAACAAGAATTCAAAATGCCATAGTAATTTAAAAAAAATAAATTAAGCATGTTGATGCTCAATTTCAGTCTCTCTCATTGTCTATTAGTTGCAAGGGAATAGCAATTAACCTGCTTCTTCTACACTACAATTACAATTCTCCATCTGATAGTTTCTTTATAACTCTCCCAGGTTTCTGTTATCTTTTTTCTTCTCTGGAAATAGTACTCTATCCTTTCTCTACATTTTAGCAAGTCCTCTGTTTGGACTTGGTTGCAAATAACCCTCCGGGGTCCAGTGAGGTATATCATATGAAGTAACTAAAGACTTTTTCCATCAGTCTACGTCTGTCTCCAGATTACATGGGGTCTTCTTTCACTGTCCTTGAGGAGAATTCCCTGCTGTTTTCAGCAGGGGAATTATAATGATGGTATTTTTTCCTGGCCTTTTCACCTGTCAAGACAACAAGACCTCCCACAGGACTTGATGGCTAGATGCCTTGGAGAACAATCAGGATATTCTTCCAGGTGTCTTCTTCCCTTTCTCGCAACTTTACCAAACGTTCTCTTGTTGGTGTACTTCTCTACCTTGAACTCAATACCTAGGGGCTGCCATTATGCTGGGTTTGTGTCAATTTTGCATTAATCTAATTAATGCTAAACTTGAGCTTATTTTTTGACAGTAGTTATATCTTGGATTTGGTCTTTCAGAGAGACTACAGAGGAAATGGTGTTTAAACTAACTTTATTCCAATAAAGCTGTAGACAAATTCACAGTGGAGAGCTAATGGACACCATATTTTTGTAAAATTATTTTAGTTGTCCAAGATAACAAAAAAATATGACCCATTTCCTTGCATAAAGTGATTTATAAAGTCAGTCAGAAACTACAATATGGAACCAGAACATTTCAAAGCTAAATTTTCTACATCTATCACCTAATAACTATGGAACATATGTACTATGGATCAGAAGTTATTTACTTTAAATTGATATAAAATATGGGACCTAACTAATGAACAAAATAAAAAAGGAGGAGGGAGTGTCCTAGTCATCAGGATCTATAGTCTGGTAGTAAAAGAATGAGAATTAGCCACATACCATGCCACCTCCTGGAGTTTGCTCTCATCTTTTCCTTTCCCAAACCTAACACCACTCTTCCTCATCCTGACCCTCAGAAAAGACCTAACTGGACCAAAACTGAAAAGGCATATAGAGGATATCATCACTTGCCCTGGCCTTAGTCGGATATCAAGCTTTATTTGAAATGTGACACTTATGTTCCTAACATCACTGGCTTTCATGTGTCCTTTTCATCTTCACCTCCTATTTCTTCTCTTCAAACCTCTCCAGTTGCAGAGCCACACCAGCAAACTCTAGCATGTTTTCCATCAACACGAAAAACACAGCAGTGGAAAACAGGCCTAAAATTAAGTGCAAGTGAAACAGGAAAGCAGGGAGAGATGACCAGAGCCATATTTGTACAACTGCATCCACCAACTCAGTGACTTATTGATGTGGTGAACTCTACCCCAGGGTAGAGCTCTACTTCATAGACATGGAGGATAGAAACACTCAACGTATTAGGTTTTGGTTCTTGTTGATGGCTGAAATACCTCTTTTACAGCTACCACAGCTACATGAGTGGTAGCTGTGAGTGGTCACCCTTTGTTAACAGGGAATGTCAAAACAGATGTGTTTAGCAGATTACGACTTCTAATCCATTTCATTGCAAGTCTGCTAGCCTTGGCTGCTCAAAATGTTCTATTTTTGTTCAGTTGCAATAAGCTTATCACTAGAAAGGCAGCTAATGATAATATCTCAAACAGCTTGACACTGCCACAAGTCAGAGTAGCTGACTAGATTGTGTGTAATACCTGTCTTTTTTTTCAAAGCAATGATGCGCGATTCAGCCCTCATCACTGATGCTGTATTTTCTTCCCTGGCTATCTGTTCCTCTCACTTCTGCATGTGGTTGATTTATGTTGTCTTCAGGGAAAGAAGACAGACCTGGAGTAATGAAAGTTGCAGTCCTCAGCTAACCTTTTTCAGTAATGACTATCAGCATTACTATCTAAAAACTGGAGCAGAAAGGATTTTTTTTTCCTAGAAACTCTTGAGGTCATTAGAATTGCAAGACTTATTGAATATCATGCATTTTCAATCACTTGGTATTTTTTCTTTCCCTTTTTTGCACGTTTAATAAAAGGGAAAGGGTGGTTTCCGTGGTGGCAGCTTATCACATGGGTCTTCTCTACTTGAATCTGAAGTGCATGTAGCTGTTCAGTTGTGTGGGCACAGCTGTGTAAAAAAAGTTTGATGTTGAGCCCATTCCT
>NW_009258961.1:1155451-1170226 GCF_000687185.1 Egretta garzetta | reverse complement strand
CGGGGGGCTTCTGCTCTTTGCGTAATGACAAGTGCGCTGCCTCTAATGCTGTTCAGTGTCCTGTAATACATTAGCATGATAAGGGCTGTAAATGCCTTAGGAAAATCCCCATTTGCTGCACTGGGCTTAGGCTTTTTATGTTAAGACCCTGCAGCCTTACACAGACTAGTTTCTGCCTGGAGTCCACAGCTGAATTACGCTTCTGTATTTGTGGTGGCTCAGGCAGTGCACCCAAAGGGAAAGGAAACCTTGTCCAGCAAATGCAGATTCACAAGAAGTGTTTTGAAAGATCTGCACAGTGTTACCTAGCTATTTCATTATATAAATTAAGTAATGTGCTCAACTTCCTCCATCAAGTATGGGCGTAGAGAAAGTTGTAGCTTAATTTGGAAAAAAAAAAAAATGTTTGATAAGACTGGTTTCAAAGCCAAACCAGACCAAACAAGCCAATAAAACTAGGACACAGAGATATTCAGAAAATACTTGAAGGCTGGAATGCTTTGTGTACAATGTACCAAGAGACACAGATCTTCCATAGCAATTAAGAAATCAAACATATTAGCCTGATATACTTTATTGTGTTCTGCTATCGTGACATTCCTCAGATGATAACACCAAGGGTAGAAATGTAGAACATAGGATTCAGCCTTCACTTATGATCTGATTATAAGAAAAGCAGCAATGAAAATATTTATAATTACAGAAAATCCTGTATACCTACTAGAATTAAAGACAACCTGTGCCTAGCTTTTGTGGCTCATGCTTCCACATGTGGTTTTGAATTTCTCTATTTTATTTCAAAATAAAAAATGAAAGTTATTTTCCTTGGTGGATTTGGGGAGGGAAATTAAGGTGGAAGACCTGCTAGTTGAAGGTGGGAATGGACTGTGTGATCACTTCTGCTGGGCAGTGGGTTGAAAACAGCATCTGAAGGTTTTAGCATGCAAGAATGTTAACTGTATTAGCTGATGCACAGCAGCTATTCTCCAAACCTATGGCAAAAGACAGGTAATTCAGTATCTTGTTTCTGATATCACTGAGAGTAAAGGGTATTCAGCCTTGAAGAGCCAACTCATGTATTAGCAGTGAGACTTTGGTCCTGGTTGCTTCTTAGTCATTTTATAAGCTTTGATACGAAATATTCCAAATAATTGTAATGCTGACTTCTCTCCCTTTGTTCGATGTTCCTCCAGACTGTGGCTGTGTGAGCTGAAGGCTAAAAATTGCCAGATAAGCAGTAAGGTCTAAAGAATGGAATTTTTCTGTCTCATTTTTCTTCAAGGTTTGCCTTGCTACTGGGGCATGTACAGTGCACATTTTAATAGCTTCTTCCTGCAAACACTTATGCACATGATTAACCTTTTATGTGAGAATAATCTGCAGTGTCTTACCAGAAATAAGTATCAGGTCCTATGGATATGATAATGTTCTAAAAAGATATGCAGGTCACTTTAACAGCTAATGGTCACAAATTTCCTCTTATGGAGGAAATGACAAGGAAAATGTGAAGAAATGTCATTACTTTCTTTTGTCATTTTGCCCTGCAGTTCATCAAACCATAAAAATATTCTGTAGTTGTATTGGATTAGCACAAATTTCTGCCAAAAATTCTAACGCCTACCAAGGTAAAACTGGTGGGGGTTTTTTTCCCAAATATATCTCACAAATGGTATTGCAATTCATTGTTTAAATAAAAAATTTGAAAATTTTAGTGATTAAAGATATGGTTTAATCTACCATACACTAAAATGGTGCACTTGGTCTGCAATTATTTGCAGATTTTCATATATATGGAAGACTGCATTTTATCTTAATTAATACATTTCTCAGATGAATATAGCCATAGGGTCAGACTTTCAGAAGAAATAGTGCATGTGGGTTGAAGAACATGAGAGCGTCATGTTCTCCCTACTTTCATATTTCCACCTTATCCATTTCTTGGTGACTTTCAACCCAGTTCCTAAATTCAGCATATCAATCTGCATGCTTAAATGTGCTGCTCTTTGTTTTCTGCTGAGAGTCAAGAAATATGATCAGACGACTCTTATCTCAATGGATCTGCAATGTATTCTGTCTCCAATGCACAACATCCCACTGGAGTATTGGATTTTTTATCTACTTGCACTCAGGCTTATCTTTCTCATCTCGTAATGTAGTACATTAAAACAAAGCTGTTGCCCCATTTGTTTGCTTACTGCTTTACCACTGGCAGTCCCCTTGTCATATGTTGTGCAATTGTTGCACCGTACTTAAGAAGCGTACACCTTCTATAATTATCATGATTAATCGTGTTAATTCTTGTGGTGCTTAAAGACCTACAGAGCAGGAGCCCTGACTGTTCTAGACACTGTACACATTGTGACAGTTGAAATACTAGTAGTTGAGAAAAAACTAATTTAAAGGGTAGGTCATTGTCATAACTAGACTTTTCAGAAGGAGCCCTGTATTTTAACTGTAAGATTTAAATTGCGTTACCTTATGTACTCTACAAAAATATAATTTTAGAGGTGTACTACAGATCTTTGAAGTGTATTAAAATTTTTGTAACCTTAAAATGTAAAAATATATAAAAATACATATATCCTTGAGTGCAGTGTATTGTTCTGTCCCTTACTTGTTGGCACCCAGACAGATTTTTAGCTTTCCAAGGCAGAATCATTACTGCATGTCCATATAGCCCCTCACATACTTTGAAAGCTTTATATAAATATACAAATGTTAATGCTAAAATGTAAATTACCGGAGATTTTGAGGACCAAATTATACTAAACACTGATGTCTTCTTGGTAGTGGCTAATATAGGTCCCCTTATCAAGACCAGGCAGGATGTATTTCTCTTGTTTAATAGCAGTACCAGAAAAACTGTTTCCTGAAGTCCTACTTTGTGGAAAATTTGTCCTTCAAAATTATGATCTAGGATATGAGTGTCTTCCTACAGGCTTTACTGAATAACAAATAACATAAACATGAGCTTTAATGCTTTCCTGATTAAGTACTTTTATGAAAAAAATAAGCCTCAAACCCACTCCTTTGTCTTTTTCATCATCAGTAATACCACACAAGCTCCAGGAAGATAATTTAGACAGGTTTTTACAGAAGGTCATATTTTCATACAATTGCCTAACTCTCCCTGACAACAACGGGACTGGTGTACCTGGCATTTCATTAAGGTGGCTATATTGGATTAGAGCACTTCTGACAAGTGAATGAGTGACCCGTTCTCCATGTTTGCACATCATATTTAAATCCCAAAGTGCAATTAGGAAAAGACAAAGCTTCTAAGCAGTGCAGAACTGTGTTGGTTATCTAAGAGCTTGGTGAGATGTGTGATACTCTACAAGGTGCAGGAAGGGTGCAGCCCATACCAGAAGCCTCAAAGGTGTAGCAAACAGTTTGTAGTTACAAGTTAATGTGGTCTCATACCTTTCCTTTCTCAACAATCCCAAGCTTTTTGATCTATGGGACTCCGTATAAACTAATTGAAAGAAAGCTACTAGCAGACATAGTTCATGTGCAAATGTGGCTTAGCTTTGAAAGACAAGTTTAGAAATGTCTTTGGTCGTGGGAAGTATTTTGTTTCTGTATTGTGGCCATCTGTAATACATGCTAAGTGATGGGTTTAGAAGCATGGGCAGCTACCTGTACAGTACAAGGTGTGCGTTGCGTCAGTCGGAGGTTAGGACTGGGCACACCAGTCTTGGGGCGAGTGAGCAGTGACAGCACTAACACATGAGGATTGCTCTGCTCTGAGTAGAGAAATAAAATAACAAGCCCACCAAAGCAACAGCATTTTCCTACACAGGAGCTGTAAAATCAAAACTATAGCAGGGTAGCTCTAGACCCATCGAGAGTCCACTTGGCAGGTAACTTAGCAGCCACCACCAAGGGTTTTCCTTGCCCAGGGAATGCATGTTTTCTCTCAGCACCACAGATGTCTCTTCTCAATAAATTGAGAAACTGTTTCCTGGAGTCAAAATTCAGCTGTGGTTGTGATATGCAACTACCAATGCCAGAATTCTTAGATCTAAGTCCTATCTCAATTCCTTCTCAATACTGAACAAAACTGTAATTCATTACAACCCTACACAAAAGCCAACAGAGAAATCTTTACAAATCTCCATCTACCTGAGGTACAGACATGTTTCCCTTATCAGGGAGAGTATTGCGTGGTTCAGTGTCAGAAAGCACACACTTAATTGTTTGCAGCCCTCTGTTACACATACACCAGCTACAGAAAATATATTAATATCAAGGGGCAAAAATGCTTTGCTGACATCCAGGAGTAAATTGTGGTTGTTTTTAACTCATGCTAAAATGACTGTGATTTCATCCATATCATGCATGTTTTTACACTTCCAGAACTGTGAACCTCACAGAAATTCAACCCTGACTCATGACTGTGCTTGCAATTGCAGACCTCTTCTCCTGTCTTTACTCCTTCTCCTTCTCCCTTTGGAGGCACCATCAAAACACACTAGCAATTTTTTGGGCATGGCTTCTGCCGTACTGGCTCCTTTTTTGCTGGAAGGCTACCCTTTTCCCAAAGACAGCTGGAGGTATTTGTGTGGAAGGGGGATTTTATGGCACTTGCTTATTCTGTACACTGTAGTTATGACTAGTTTATACTTTAAGATATTATTAGAAAAAAAAAAGAAAATCAGACAGCAAATGACAGATTGCTGGCTTGTTAATATTCCCACTGTGTAGTCTCCTGTCTGACAATGATTCCCTTACACTTGTTTTAACAAGCTGTATAAAAATCTCCTCTATGCAAATTGCCATAGCAGTAGAGACAGCAGCAAATTGTGACTGAACTGACCCACATGCAATCCAACTCCTCAAAAGCCCTTCTGCGTACAAGAGCACTCATCTGCTCTGCTCTGTAAAGGCTATCACTTCCACCTTCCTCCCAGTGGATTGTGGCACTCAGGAGAGGTGAATCAAAGTAGAGGTCAGAGATTTGACTCCTTATGCAAGTTAATTCTCTTAATCCATTCCTGGCAGTGTAATTTCCTAAGGCCCACTTGTAGCGATGTCATGGAAGGGCATTAATTCTACTGAATTTGCTAGAAATCTTGGCAGATACCAGCTAAGCAAACATGATTTTTTTTTTTTTTCAAAAGCTCGTCTTCAGTATTTTTATGTTCCTCTGCCCAAAACAGAGTATAAGCAAAAATAACCTGTTATTAGTGTTAAACATTTAATTTCAGACTTCAACTTATTTGAAGGTTTCACTTTTTTATTCTTTAATTTAAAAAGACCACTTACAACTTTTGAAAAAAAAAATCTTTCAAAATTTTACATTTAAAGAATTTGGAAACAGGGACATTCGTATATATGTTTTTTCATACCTTGCTTGACTCAAATAAAGACTGAGTCTTTGATCTCCACATGGCATAAGAACAGCTTAACTTTGGAGCTTTTGGCTACTCCCCTTCTCACTCAGACATTTGTTCCTTGACTGACCCAATCTCGAAGCCTATTCTTATGACAACAGGCATTTCGTGTTGCAGCAAACTTACTGGAAAAGGTAAAAGTTTATAGCAAGTTTAAAGAGAAAAGTCAAGAGAGGACAAGGACTTTATATGAGAGGCATAGAGAACTTTTCTGGGCAGCAGGGAGGTCTGGAAAGAGACTTCTGTGTATATATATATACAGACTTCCCCCCCTCCCCCCCTTCACTCTTCATTTGAACCATGTATGATTTAGCAAAAAGGCTGGTTAGAGCAGGTGTAACCCACTACAGGACATTGTCACATCATTTAGTAAAAATGCACAATGCTGACAGGACACTTTCAGAGTGGGAAGTGTACTCAGAGAACAGATGTGACGACAGTATTGCAGCAAACCTTTGAGCTCAGATAGCCAGTTACACGTGCCATGGATGTATGTACAATTGCTTTTTAATTCTTATATCCTTGACAACTTGCAGGTGAACACTGGCATTCTTTAATACTTGCCTCCAACTAATATTTATTCTTATGTAAAAATGTAAACCTTTTAATTTGAGAACTGGTGAAATTAAGAAGATGTAGATAGTTTTGTTTTGTTTTTTTCGTTTTTCTGTGGCCTCATGACAAATTACTACTACATGTTTGCACAAAATATAATGAAGATCATTCAGTAGACAAATAACATTAAGGAGTGTGCTTCATAAAAAGACATATAAAATGTATTTATTAGAAAGCTCTTTTCACATTCTTTTAGCCTACCTTCTAGTGTATACATCTGTACACTGAGGCATACCTTGTTATCCATCTACTAAAATTATAACAACTGGTTTGATTGCCTCAACATTGGGGAGCTAATGACTAAATTAGACTGTTGGCAATAACAGAGTCATGTTTTTAAATCATGTCAATTAGCATTAGAGTTTCTTCCCTCAGGTGTCCCACGGGTCCCTTTTGGTTGCCTTTTGCTTGAGATAAACAAAATCATTGTTTTTACCTATATCTCCGGTACCTACTCATTTTTTTTTTTTTTCATCCTGTTATTGTTGTCTTAATGAGTTGGAGCTGTTGATAGCACTGTCAGCTGCAAACAGTCTTGGAAGAGAAGTTCAGCCCAGTGGTATAGCAGAGTATTGAGTCCCTAAGCCTGTAACATACTGCTACCCTTCCACCTGACCTCAATTTACAACAGCAAACTGCTATGCTATTTAATAAAGTGTTCTGGAGTGTGTTAAAACACTGTGCAGTACTTTCTTCTTTGATATTAAAAGTTGACAGTAAAAATTATTAATAGTAAAGGTCCTGAGACATAAATTTGATGTATAGTCTGGCTTGGTCACTGCCCATCTAGCCACACATTGTAGGCAGTTCTTTATGAGAGTGGTTTTTTGCAATGGGAGGCAGAGATTGTTTTCTAAACAACTGGTGCCTCACCCAGCATGGCAAATCAAAGGATCTCAGAAACAATGTATTAGTATATGCTAGAAATAACACATCAGTGTGCATGTTTTTTAACAAAGATAAGGGAATTTTAGAAGACAGATTCAGTTAACTGTGGGTTATTAAAAACTGAAACCAATGTTACTGAAACCAGTGTTATGGAAACTGTGCAACAACACTAAATATTAAGAGATTCAGCCATTGAAAATAGGCGATGTATGGATTTCAGATGGGGATAGGAAAGGACATCATGTCACCCTAATTCAGTCACCCACCTGAGATCAGAATGGATGTGTCACTTGCTGACATCAGTTATGCCAGCTTATATGGGAAGTTTTACCAGTATAATGCTCTCCTTCCATGTTGACAAATTATTCCCTATTTTTTGTGTATTCAAAAAAACACTAAGCACAAAGGATCCCTTGTAATTTACAGAATCATAATGAGAACTTGGAAGGGACAGGATCTGATCCAATCTTCTATATACTAAAACTTACTTAGACATACAGTAATCTTATATGAACGTTGAAATATATTCAAGAAGAAAAAGTAGGAATAGAAACATTAAGTAGTATAGTGTTGCCAATATATACTATTTAAGCTTTTACCTTTCTATTCAAGTGGGATATCCAACAATTAAGATAAAACCTGAGAAGGAAAACTTTCCCCTCCAATAGAAAGGAAAAAAACACCTTCCCCCCACCCCCCCCCAGTTGTTTTTCTCCATTGTGCTGAAACCTATGTCCTTTGAAAGTTTCTAGAGGGACAGATCCATGAGGTTAGGGAAGTTTTATGAAAAGCTGGTGGCCCACCTACAAATTTGATTCTTTAAGAACTAGTCTTTCATAAGAATGTCCATAAAGTTGGGGGTATAACCAGGATATAGGGAAATATAAATGCAAGCTCCCAATATCCAGGAAATAAAAGATTTGAATTTAGGTCACCCACAGTCTCAGTAAATGTTGGACTTTGGTTATTTCTTATTTTCTCCTTCTCCAGAAACATCTTTTTGCAGAAACACATACACAATTTTCCTGCTAACCCTTCCCTATCAGCAATATATGATATAGCAAAAAGTCCAACAGCATTGTATAGGAAGCATCAGCTTAGCCCATATGTAGTCTGACCTCAAGTTAAATCCCAACAGAGAGCAGAAAAGCGCCCACCAAGCCCAACAGCTTGCAAAGAATAGCTTGCTTGTTGCATGCTGTTTTTCTACAGGAACTCAGTTGTGTCTTGTTAAATCGAAAGCATGCCCATTAAAAAGACTGAAAGAACCCAAATGAAGAATTTTGCGATCTAACTGCATGATACTAATAATCTCTACCACACTTTCACTAAGTTTTTTTACGATAAAAAATGACAAAGGAAAGTGCTAAAAGCTGCTCTGCAGATTTTAAGCCTGGTTATTTCAAGCCTCCGTAGCTAATTGAAATGAATTGATCTGTATTGAGAGTGCTGGCTGCTACAGAAAGCAAGCAGGACAAATTCAGGCACCACCATAGAACCCCTACATGTGGCTTGCAAAACCTTTGCATCAGATCCTCGAAGGGACTTTTTAAGTCATGGCTATCCCAACAAAACCCTCTAATCCTCAAGACTGAGGTGGTGACCAAATACCTTGCAAGAAGAGAGTATGAGGGCTGGAGCTTTCTGCTGCCTGTTGTTCCCTCTTGGTCTGCTCTCTGAAGACCTAGCAAACAACCAGGACTCAGGTGGCTGCATATTCCAAGCCTGGAGGGCTCCCCATTATCACTCAGAGGAAGAAAAACCTGCTATATGATTTGTTTCAAGGGTGCCACTTCTGAAGGAATTAGGAATAAGGGACAACCAGGCTGACCCAACTCACTGTGCATGGTCCCCATGCACAGGGGAAGGCAAAAGAGGTAAATTGGAGAAGGCAGAACACAGTGGCCAGAGCTGTACCTGGGAGCTGGGGAAGAGTAGTGGTGGCAGGAGAAAAGGGTTTTTTTGGCTGATGCAGCTATGTCAGGAGAAACATGACAGAGAATCTGTGCTGCAGATTAATTTTGTCATTAACTGGATTCACCTCCTGTTATCTTGCTCTTCCTTGAGGGGGAAAAAAAAAAAAAAGTTAAGTCCCACTGTGTAGCAAACCTCTTCAAGGTCACGTTTATGGAGCATTTCTTTGAAATTAGCCTTCCTTGCTGATTCTGGTTCTGGTCCACTGACATTATCAATGCTGGAAGTCAGTGCCCCAGCACAAGTTTCTTGCTAGCTGCTGCCATGGTTTTAAGTTAATTGGACCTGACCCTGAAAGTCTGTTAAGTGTTAAACATGTACGTCCTCTTTGCAGGACTAATATCCATATCATCCAGATGGACTTAAAGAATAGCTAATTAACAGGATAGGATACCTGAGCTGGGCAGTCAACATATTGCCTGAGCGCTGTGTCCCTTCTGTCACAGAGCAGGCGCTGATCAAGGGAGCTACAACACCCAAACATCTCCCTTTAGGAAAAAGAAGCTTCCAGTTCACCATAGTTGTATGGCCATGATCTGGACTGTGCTTATCCACTGCATTTATGATCTTGCCTGTACTATAATAATCACATATACATAATAAGTGCAAACAATTGAGTACTTCAAACATTTTTCTGAAGGCAGAGCTGTCCCACAACAGCTCCAATTAAGTAGTCACACACCAGACAGAAGGTCAGATTTCAGATTGCTACTGTGGTCCATTCACAAGATGACAAATATTAAGATGTATGCTTTCCACATAAGTATTAAGCTGTATGCTTTCAACATGAGTGGAAAACAGAAAGTGAAGGCAAGTTATAAATATTTCATGTAGGTAAAATCAAAGGAGGAGATTGCTTTGAATTCTGTTACTCTCTTTTAGCTCTTCCAAATATATTGTCTTTGGTGGAAACAAAATCAGATCATGCTCTTTGGTTTTACTTGGACAACTAAGAAGAGACGATAGAGGTCAGATATTTCAGAGTCAAATTAATTTTTCTCTTAATGCTTTCTTAGATGCTGCGCTTTACAGTCATTCACTGAAGAAGAGATCCTGACACTACCTATAGGCAGTCACCATTAAATGGGTAGACCTCTGGATCAAGTTTTACAAGTAATGTGCTACAGCAGCTGGCAACAAGTGTTTGTCCAAGTACAACATTTTTGTTTCTTTAATTTTTCCTTTAATCTTACTTTCTGGAGTAAGTTCCATTTCTGGAAGTCTCTTTGTACTGATTTCTGTAGCAACCTTCACTGGCAGATTTTTCTTACTAGATTGACAGGCTGCAGTTTTTGCACTGTGAACTGCACATTCAAATGGGGTCATTAGGTCTTTTTCTTTGTCTTCCTGCCTGTGAAAAGACCTTGCAAAAGAGCCTGGATCTAGTTATTCACCCTCAGACAGACAACTTCTAAGACAGTTTGCCTACACGGGCAGGAGGTGAAATAATCTTTCATATACAAAGGGCAGCATTCTCCTGTGCCAAAGCTCCACAGAGCATCACGATAGTTTATTCTCTGTTCCCTATTGACACAGTGCAAGTCAGGCTGAGAGACAGAGAGCACAACCCTGATTTCAGGGGTTCCTTAGATTTTCCTAATTATGGATTATCTCCGCCTTAAGCTTGAAGAGTGTAGAAAATAATCAAGAATTAACAGAAAGAAGTTCCGGGAATTAAAGGAAGAAAAAGTGTTAGGCATGCTTTGTAATATTTTAATGCGTGCATTCACCCAGAGAGACCATCATGAACTTCATTAAATAAACAAGCTTACGTACACTGTGTGCCAATTAATGCATTAATCTGCAGAAAGGATATGGTATTTAGGCTGCGGTCCCTAGGCTTCCAGTGTTTGGATGGTGCAAGCTAATGATAAATTTATACTCAATGTAAACTCATTTACACTCATTGTATAAATGTTAGGCATAACTTCTTGTATCTTCACAGACAAAACATATTTTACAATTGTTATGGAAGCAATAGATGAATCATAATTTGATGTCAGATTTTCAGTATCTTTTAAATCAACTTGAAAATGTGCACTACAGGTACCCAGAATAGTTTGCGAGCCATTTACATTTTGCATCCTCTCGTTCCAGCTTCCATGACTATTATCTGTTTCTATTAGGAAACATTTTAGTTGTAATTGTCATTTGCTTAAGGTTCTATAGCATGCCATCATTCCTTTAATGCTAAGAAATTCTAGTGTTATGGTATTATATTACAATAAAGAGAATGAATTCTCCATTAATCTTATTTTGAATATTCAGTTCCTACACACAATAATATGCTAATGATACATGCATGTAATTGTCATGGGCGTGCACTTTCTAGCAGTGAACAGCACAAAAGCATTGATAAATAGGAAAATTCAGGAGGTCTCTAGTCCAATCTCCTGCTCAAAGCAGGGTCAGCCATGAGGTCAGATGAGGTTCTGGGCTCTGAGCTTTATCCTGTTTGTGAAAATCTCCATGGGTGGAGATGCTACATAGATTTATTTAATTTTGTTTAAGTTAGACCCAAGAAGAATTACGGAATTAGGTTTAATTTTTTGACAATTCAAAACCCCATCTTGAAATACATTTGAATTTACAGGGTATGACTGGAAAAGCAAGAGAGCATACATTCTCACACTGAAAATATCCCACTGTAGCCTCTTTTTATGATAGGAATGAACAGTGCTATACAGAAGCCCTTGTTCAACTCTAGCCCTATACATTATTATGTCTCAAAATATTATGCCTGTTGGAGCAAATAATCTGTGCATCTGAATTTCTTCCATCTATAATGCAGAATAAAGTTACCTAATTATCTTGCAGGGGTGTTGGGACTCCTACTTCATTAGCATCTCCAAGGCATTTTGTCACCTTCAGGAGGAAAGCACCGATACTGACAACAGCAGCACCATCTCAGTATACAATGAGGTCAAACTATAAGGGAGGATTAATGGCCCAGTTTTACTTTTGCAAATGATGGTAAATATACCTTAATGAGAGTTGGCAGACAGTCACTGCACTGCAGGTGAGAATGGCCCCAAAAGCTGATTTAGAACTCAAAATGCTCAAGAGCAGAAATAGTTTTAAAAGTTAGAAGAAAAAGTTGAAACTTGGGACACTGACCCCACTTCCACAACCTAGTGCAGGCAGAATACAGTGTCACCTGCATAGCCTCCATGCCAGTGAGTAATTCCATCACTCCTAACACAGATCTGCCCACATTCAGTCAAAATTACAGGGTTTTGAAAAATTACATTTCTCGTACATTGAGCAGATGCTTAGGTTTTGACTCCTAAATTCTCAGAAGAGTTTATCTATAATGGCATGGTACATTGCAGGGTTCCCCAGGACTTTTTCTCCAGCTGAAGTTCGGGGTTCCTGTGGGTAGGTCAGGTTGACTTTGGAGGTCTCCTCTGTTTAATGTTCTCAAACATGCAGTAACATGCTGGTTAAGGTTTGTCTCTTTACATGTTACCATGATCATTAAATGTGCGAGCACACCATTTTTCACAGAAACCATGCACCAAAAAGGATAAGCTATGAGAACGAAAGGGTCCCATGGAGAAATGCCATGTTATGATCTGCATTGCAGGTATCCCTTATTCTTTTCTGTGAAGGTTAACAGAGTGAAAGGCCATCTTGGTACCTGCATACAGTGCTACAAAGTCAGGCTTCCTGAGACTACACTTCATGGCCCCATCTCCCTTACACTTCTGGCAATACAAAGACCAAGCTTCAAGAAGAATTTACGCCAAGCCTGGGAAATATGAAATTAAATCCCCATAGAATAAGCAGGTAAGAGAACCCAGATCTTCCACTTTTTGGCACACATCCTAAATGCTAGATAGTTGGACTCGATGATCTTAAGAGTCTTTTCCAACCTAAATGATTCTATGATACTATGATAAAAGAGATCAGACACCTTCTCTGATATAACAACTTTTTGAAAGAAAAGAGCAAGGCAGTCATTCTGAAAGGCAAAGATTATGTCAAATATTTAAAGGAGGTGATCTTTGGGAGATGTCTGTAGTCAGCTTGCATTTACTTCAAAAAAAAAGTGATCCTATATTTTGCTTTAATGCCACCTTGGTTAACATTTAATAATTATTATCTAACAATGTTTTCATAAAAAACTGAAGACAAACAAAAATGTGTTTCACAAAACTGAGGAAAGTTAACTTAGATTCTTGGTCTGCCTGTACTTGAACAACAAAACATGAATTTCAAAGGAACAGTTAAATATTATACTTAAAAGGACAAAATTTTACCTTTCTATGAATTTCAGTCTTATGTTGAAGTTTTCTTTTAATTAATGAAGATATTATTTCTGAATAGGCAGTAAAATTACTCACAAAGACTTGGAAAAAGGTATAAAACCCCTTGAGATTCTGTTACAGTGTTTGCTATTAGTTTTGTTTTACCACAGTATCCAAACCTTGTGGGTCCTGTGGGATTTGCAATATATGCATGATATACGAACTTGGTGCCTCCACTGATAACCAGCTATTTCAATTCATTCCTCTCCTTTTTTGAAGTTACAGTTACAGAGATGCGATGACCCTGCTTTTAATGCCCTCTCTCAGTGCTACTCGTGAGGGATCATTTTTCCATAAGAAAGTGAGCCTGGATGTCAGCTGTGGTTTTCTATCCTTTTTTTACTCCCAAATACCATATGAGAAGGAAACACACAATAAAGGGCATGTAACAAAGAAAAATCTGCTCAAGCCCCCTTCTAGGCACCAAGTTGAGCAAACAGTGGGAGCAACTGTAAGAAGTGAGAAGAGGCTGTGAGGAGTAGGAGAAGGGAGCTGAGGAGAGCCAAAGGTATCTTTACAGATGAAGGTGTCACTTGCTACAGAAAACACTTCCTACAAGATCGTATCTCCAGGTTTCTCTGCTTCAGCCAAAACTTAATCCATCCAATTTCTCTCACAAATTTGAACTCATGTGCCCAAATCAATGCACTCTAAAACAGAAGTGAGTGACAAACACATAGGAACATTTCAAAGATGGAAAAAAAGATTTAACACATCAGGAGACTCAAGTCAGTCTCCCTAAAGAAATTAGAAAAATAAGAGCATTCTAATAGAAACATTAAGTTCTGAAAAGTTTTGTTGAAACATTGTTTCAATTTTCACCTGTTTACCCTTCTTGAAAAAATATAGTCCAAATCACTTAGAACTTCAAAATGAGGAGTTATTTTGTATTAGGAACCTCAAGGCTTTCAGTGAAAAAATGGCCCTAATGTGAAGTAAAAATGCAAATATTCTAGAGTTGTACTGGAGATACAGTGATCGTCATTAAATTGGTGATAAGTTAACGTTATATATAAGTAAATGCAATTGTTTCCATCATACAGCTGATCGCTATTCCCTCTGCTGCAAACAGGAAATGACTTCATTTGAAGTATCTTCTGACATCTTAATGGAGACGACTGTAATGTTATTCTGTCTCTTCACAGCACAACTGTTCCCTGAAGTGTATTTTCTATTGATATTTTGTAAAGATACCTTCCACCCTGTACATTTCAGGATCTGGAAAGTGTGCTTTTGCACGCTGACAGCTTCATGATGAATTTGTACAGTGTCTTACATAGTATTTCTTAATGTTTAGGAGGATAGACGCACAAACAGAGAAATGAAACCTAATTAATAAACATCTCTTGCTAGCATGCCATTATCCCCAACTGTACCTGCTGTTTTCATTTCTTGTGGATTCATTTGTTACAGATCCTTCATTACCTCAATGCTTCTTAAGTAATTTACTTAGAAATTAATACATATTTGGCCAAAGGATAGAAATGTGAAGACAACCAATAAAAAGTCTGACTCTAGAGAGAATTACATTAGCTATGCAGCAATGCCAAGTAACAACACCAGATGAATAGCGAGTCCCATTTATTGAGAGA
>NW_009258961.1:1152500-1155384 GCF_000687185.1 Egretta garzetta | reverse complement strand
ATCAAAGCATGTTTGGCTGGTTTAAAGAGGATACAGGGCACAAAAATTGTTAATTATACTGACAGGATGTGTGGGCTGGGGAACCAGGTAGGAATGGAGAAAGGTGCTTCAATACTGTAATTTAAAAAGAAGTGAAGACAGAAGCACCTGAGGATATCTCCTGAGGATTTAGCAAACCAATAAGGTGCTTGGATTCACTTGAAAAAAGTTGCCTCTGTCCATGACTAGTACTTTCATTGCTTAGGAATAGCACAGCAAAAAGGTCAGAGAGCAAGCTTCCAAGTGATTCAGGATAAATTCCACATCATTGTATTCTAGTTCTCTCACAGAAAACTTACAAGAGATTTTAGTTGCTGCTTTGCTAAAAATAATAATAATAATAATAATAATATCATCACCACTGGTATTTTATTCAAAGATGAAAACTAATGTACTGTGAAAAAGGACTTCAGTACAATATTATATTAAAGGACATTCACCTTTTCAATCTTCATTTTACAGGCCGTTTAATATTTTGTTAAATGAAAACTGACCCTGGGAAAAAAAAAAAACAACATGTCCTAAACTAAATTAAGATGGATGTAACATAGCATACAACCCTGTTCCTGTTCTCTGAAGTTGCCATGGAAATAATACATAAAGTACAAATTACTCCCCTGGGAAATTGCTAAAGAAGATCTTTTGAGCACTTCTAAAAGCATTTAAAGAGGCTGAAAATACAAACTTTTTTTCTAAAATGAGCCATAAGTGAAACAAAGAGTGATGAGGTGATAACTACTTAATTGATTGAATGGGTTATCTGTCTATCAAGAATTCCTGCAAGCCATCACAACGATTCCTGTGTAGAAGAGAATGGTACTGTATAAAATTCAGAAGATGGAAGTAATCACTTCTTCACCCCCCGAACTTCTCCCTAGCAGCTCTGATTCAAAAAAACATTTAGGGCATTTTTAACATTAAGAACCAAACACTTTCAATGAAATGCTTCTAATTTGGAATATATTTTGCCTCCAGCCTATATGTAATCCCACAGAGTCAAATGATGCTCACATTCTTAATTTTATCCCTGGCTTAAGTGCCGGTGGAACTGGGGCTATGGCAGAGAATAAAGAGAAGCTGGTCTGGGTATTAGAATCGAGTTTCAGGCAGATGAGAGCATATCAATGAGAAGGGGTATATGGAAGTATATTTTATTTAAGCAGCAATATATACCCAGGTGGTGATGAATGACATCATGTGAACCATTATCAGACAGTACTTGGCCATCTGTGCAAAGCTACGGTTTTCTTTAGTTAATTTTATGCTCGTTACATATAGTGATAGATGACAAGAATTAAGTTTTCTGAAATTCTGTTATTTATGGATAAAATTAAAGAACAATAAAAGATAAATGGGGTAGCTGTGGCCAAAAAGACAACCATATGGATAATAATATTTAGCACATGATAAGGAAAATTTTTAGTGGGGTAAAATGTAGTCTGACGTGTATCAACAAGGTATATTTTTGTCACTCTCTAATTTCCAAAGCAAGACATGGAAGCTTAAATGAAATTCACTCACAGTGTGGGATGATCTCCAACTGCTAAGCTCTGTGGGGCATATGTGGGGCTAAATTATCTTCTAATTACTTTTGTTCTATTCTACATTTTTTTTGCTATAACTTGCTACCCATGGTTTGTAAGTAACTTAATGAGGTTTTGTAAATAACATAGCAAACGTGTTTCTTGGCTTGAGGGCATGACATGTATTTTTGATTTGCTTCTGACCTGATTTCTGAACTGTTTACCTGAAATGGGACCAACTATTCAAGGAACCATGAAGTTTTTCTGTGTTAACTGCTACTGATTTAGTTATAAATTAGGTTTAACTGTTTTCCTACTGAAGGATTTCTAGCAGCTGGAAAGTACTGTGTTTTCATAATCTTGCAAATATATACACCATCTTAGAAAAAATATTTTTATTAGGATTCAAGTTTCTTCCATTCACTGTAATGCATATAAGAGCTCAGACCTGGACCAAGAATCCATCCTAGTTGTGGGGATTGTAGATTCTCAAAACCCACAGGACACACGACATCCAGTAGACAGTGGTTTTGTTCATTTCTCAGTGTTAAATTGGCATTAAAAATATATTAAATGCTATTTCCATACTACTTTTGCATATAACCATTAGCTTTGTTTTTCATATTGTTCATATGCAATCATATATACGATAAAATGACTATAGGTGCATGGGCACATTTTTTGTAGTAAAAGCTAGTCTGCATGAGAAGGTTTTAATATCACTATTTATTGAATTTTATCAATCAACTGAATTACTGAATTTCAATACAGGTTTTAATATCACTATTTATTGAATTTTATCAACTGAATTACTGAATTTCAATACCATATGTATAAGCGAAGTATAAAAACACCTCAGAGACCCAGAGATTCTTTATGAACTTTCAGTACAAGTCAGACCTAGTAACAACGCTGCACAACGTTTTGGTGGACTTGGCAGTGTTGGGCTTACAGTTGGACTCGATGATCTTAAAAGGTCTTTTCCAACCTAAATGATTCTATGATTCCTTTTATTTCACAGGCTACTTATGGTTTACCAGGTATTGCTTTCCTTCAGTGCCACTCCTTTCCATCATTGCCAGCTACCGTGCCTGCAAAGGCTATCATTTTAAGTGTAAAATGTAAGAACAAGACTTGAGCTGTCTACTGAGTTTTGGATCAAAGAACATAATTTTTGGTGTTGGTCTGAATTAAGTTTCTGAGTGGTCCCAAATCAGAGAATCTTTATGAAAGTAGAACTTGTACCAGATGTTTTTCTGCAGCACTCATGTTTCTCATGACATCGGGAGCTTTACAACTCACAAAAGGGATGGCAGAAGGCA